>NC_051156.1:75901128-76008628 GCF_013339745.2 Dermacentor silvarum | reverse complement strand
CTAGGTACTGGTAGGCACTGCAAGAACTGTTTGTAGCACGGGGTTCTCTCGCGATCACGGCACGGTCCTTCGTCTTCCTCCTCAGTCGGCACATACCCAGGGGCGCCTCTGCTTCATTACAATGCCCCGGGAGCGAAGCATAGCCACCCTGGTGACTCAGAGCGCAGAGAAGATGAGTGGGTCGTAATACGGTTTCAGGCGGTTGACATGTACTGTCTCTCGCCCGCGACGACGCAGGTCTGGTGACACTGTGAGCGGCTCAACGATGTAGTTGACCGGTGAAGTGGCATTGATGATACGGTACGGACCGTGATAACGCGCCAGAAGTTTGCAAGAGAGGCCAGGATTATGGGCTGGTATCCAAAGCCAAACAAGTGAACCGGGAGCAAAGCTGGGTGGTGGTTGATGAGTATCGTCATGTCGTGTCTTTTGACGTTCTTGAGTCTCGCTAGTGAGAGAACGTGCCAGCTGACGGCAATCTTCAGCATACTTGGCGACTTCGGAAAGCGGAGTGTACTCTGCGGCGTCAGGTTGGTACGGCAGTATGGTGTCCAAAGGGCAGGAAGGCTCTCGGCCATACACAAGGAAAAACGGGGAAAAGCCGGTAGTCGCTTGCGTCGCGGTGTTGTATGCGAATGTGACAAAGGGGAGTACGGTGTCCCAGTTGGAGTGGTCGGATGAAATATACATCCGCAACATGTCGCCAAGTGTGCGATTGAACCGTTCGGTCAGGCCGTTGGTTTGGGGATGGTATGCGGTCGATTTTCGGTGAATGATCCTGCACTCCGTGAGGAGGGCTTCGACACCCTCCGACAAGAAGACACGGCCCCTATCACTCAGTAGTTCTCGGGGAGCACCGTGGCGAAGAACAAAATTGCGAAGGATGAAAAACCCAACTTCACGGGCGGTCGCTGCCGGCAGAGCTGCAGTCTCAGCGTAGCGAGTAAGATGATCTACGCCGACAATAATCCACCGATTTCCACACCCGCTGCATGGAAGCGGGCCGTAGAGGTCGATGCCGACGCGGTCGAACGGACGAGCCGGGCATGGTAGCGGCTGCAACGGTCCTGTGAAATAGTGTGTAGGTGTCTTGCCCTGTTGGCAAGTAGTACAAGCCTGAATGTACTTTTGCGCAAAGTTGTACATGCCTCGCCAATAATAGCGCTGACGCAACCTTGTGTAAGTTTTGAGGACGCCGGCATGAGCGCTTAGGGGATCAGCGTGAAAAGATGCGCAGATGTCAGAGCGCATATGACGAGGTATAGCAAGGAGCCATTTCCGACCGTCCGGCATATAGTTGCGGCGATATAGAATGTTGTCTCGCACGGAAAAGTGGGTTGCTTGGCGACGCAGTGCTCGTGTCGAAGGGACATCAGACGGAGCGGCAAGGTAGTCAAGTAACATTGCAAGTGTTGGGTCCTTGCGCTGCTCTGTGGGCATGTCGGTGATGGTCAATGGTGACAGGGTGGACGTGGAATCTGACAAAGGCGCCAAGTCAGGCGTCAGTGGGGAGCGGGAGAGCGCATCAGCGTCGGAGTGCTTGCGACCGGAGCGGTACATGACGCGGATGTCGTACTCTTGCAAGCGAAGCGCCCAACGTCCTAAGCGTCCCGACGGGTCCTTCAAGGAAGAAAGCCAACAAAGGGCATGGTGGTCTGTAACTACGGCGAAAGAACGGCCGTAAAGGTATGGACGAAACTTGCTTAGTGCCCAGACGATCACCAGGCACTCCTTTTCTGTCACGGAGTAATTTAATTCTGCTTTCTTCAGAGTACGGCTAGCATAAGCGACGACGTATTCATCATAGCCAGCTTTCCGTTGCGCTAAGACCGCACCAAGGCCAACTCCGCTGGCGTCAGTGTGAACTTCCGTAGGAGCAGCAGGGTCGTAGTGGCGAAGAATAGGTGGTGAAGTCAACAAGTGGCGCAACTGCTGAAATGCCGCATCGCATTCAGGTGACCACGCTGCTATGCCGTTACTGTCGGAAAGTAAACTTGTCAAGGACGCCATGATGGATGCGAAGTTGCGTACGAAGCGACGAAAATACGAACATAAGCCAATAAAACTTCTGAGGGTTTTGATAGACGTGGGTGTAGGGAAGTCTGCAACAGCGCGGAGCTTGTCGGGGTCCGGGAGGACGCCGTCCTTTGAGACTACGTGACCCAAGATGGTTAACTTGCTTGCAGCAAAACGGCACTTTTTGAGGTTGAGCTGTAGGCCGGCGGAGGCGAGACAGGTCAGAATGTCATGCAGGCGAGCGAGGTGTGCCGGAAAATCGGTTGAGAAGACGACGATGTCGTCGAGGTAACATAGACATGTCTTCCATTTGTGGTCGCGAAGGATGGTATCGATCATACGCTCAAAAGTAGCAGGCGCGTTGCACAACCCGAAAGGCATGACGTTAAACTCGTAGAGGCCATCGGGTGTAACGAATGCGGTTTTCGGACGGTCAGGTTTGGCCATTGGAACTTGCCAGTACCCGGAGCGCAGATCCAAGGAAGTGAAATATTCTGCGCCTTGCAAGCAGTCGAGAGCGTCATCGATTCGAGGCCGTGGATAAACGTCTTTTCTTGTTATCTTGTTTAGGCGTCTGTAGTCGACACAAAAACGAATGGAGCCATCTTTTTTTCTTACCAACACGACAGGTGAAGACCAAGGACTTTGAGAAGGACGGATGACTTCCTGTTTGAGCATGTCGTCCACTTGCTCTGTGATGACTCGTCGCTCTTTGGCCGATACACGATACGGGCGCTGTCGCAAGGGGGAGTGGGAACCGGTGTCGATGGTGTGAGAAACACCGGTGGCACGGCCCAATGACGTCTGATGGCAGTCGAAAGAAGAAAGAAACTTGTGAAGGAGAGCGAGAAGTTGGCGGCGATGAGATGGGGAAAGAGCAGGGTCGATGGCGTTTTCAAAACACACTGAAGACGATGAGTCTGAGACAGAAGCGATGGCGTCAACGTAACAACGGTGGGAGTCGGTAGGAACATCGAGATCGTCAACGTAGTCGACCGCCTGCACGTATCCTAGGGTCTCTCCACGCAGTAGGCTGATCGGGTACTGGTAGTAGTTGCTGACCAGCATAACAGTTGACCCAGATGTTATAGTGAGCACGGCAAACGGAAGAACGATGCCCTTGCGCTGAGCAAACACATCGGACGGCGTGAACACTACAGTGGCGTCAGAGTCGGCAGCAGACGACAGGACAACAGCCAGCGACGACTCAGGGGGTATGGTTGTGTCAGCATCAACAATGAGTTTATCGGCAACGCGAGGAGAGCCGGTCAGCAGTGATTCACATAGTGGTAAAAGCGAAACTTCTGCGCGCGAACAGTCAATGACAGCATGATGACGTGACAGAAAATCCCAACCAAGGATGAGGTCGTGAGAGCACGATGGTAGCACGAAACACTCGATTATGTACAGAACTTCGTTGATGACAACACGGGCCGTGCATACAGCTGAAGGATGAATTCGCTGCGCGCTGGCAGTGGCGAGCACCAGGCCAGAGGGAGCTGTAGTCACTTTTCGGAGTTTGCGACGAAGGTTCTCGTGAATGACGGAAACGGCGGCTCCGGTATCGACTAGCGCAACTGCGGGTACTCCCTCGACAAAAACGGTAATAACATTTTGCGACGAAGATGGAGGTCTTGAGAACGTCGACGTATTAGCAGTTCTTGCCTCAGGAACTGCACCAGTCAGTTTCCCGCTTCAGTGGAAGCTCGACGACGCAGCGGCGAAATCGAACGCCGACGAGGGGAAGGGGAACGACGAGTTTCTGATCGGCGATCAGTTTCAAGACGTCTCGGTGAAAATGGAGACGCGGCGGCGTATTGTGGTGCGTAGGTGGGCGTTTCAAAGGTGGTAGGCGTTGTTGGGGCGCGGCGGCGGCAGAAGCGCGCCACATGGCCAGCAATGCCGCAGCCGAAGCAGATAGGCCGGTTGTCTTCAGTGCGCCACGTCGAGGTTGGACGAAAAAACTGCGGTGACGGTCGGGCAACCGGAAATGAAGCCGGATGCATGGGCGATGAAAAGGAAGCTGGCGGCGGAGGAGGCCATGCAACCAGGGCTGCGTAACTGAGCGACAACGACGTAGGGTGGGTGGGAAAGTTGGCATATGGCTGCGGCACACTCATAGGATTGGGTGGGGAGGTTGGAGGAGCTGCAGGAAGCGCTTCCGATATCTGATTCCGGATGGCTTGCTGTAGCGTTGGAGTCAAAGCTGCCGAAGGTGAGTCGCTGTGAGGCAGCAGCGATAGCTGCCTGGCCACCTCTTCACGGATAAAATCTTTTATGTGTTGCGATAGGGTCGAGTTGGGCAGAAGGTCGGCAGAAACCGCAATGCTCGAGACGGAATCGGTGAGCTGAATGTTTTGGCGAGCGATGGAACGTTGGCGGCGCAGCTCGTCAAAGCTCTGACATAGGTTAGTAAGGACTGATACGCTCGTTGGGCTTTTTTCCAGCAGCATCTGGAATGCGCCGTCCTCGATGCCCTTGAGGATATGCTTAATCTTGTCATCCTCTGACATGGTGGGATTTACCCGCTTGCACAAATCGAGAACATCCTCGATGTAGCTGGTGAATGTCTCTCCAGGCTGCTGTGCGCGCTGGCGCAGACGCTGTTCAGCGCGTAGCTTACGCACAGCGGGGCGATCAAATACTTCGGCAAAAAGGGTCTTAAATGCTGACCAGCGTGAAAAGTCTGATTCGTGGTTGAAGAACCACAGTTTGGCTACGTCGGCGAGGTAGAAGGACACATAGGACAGCTTAGCCTGGTCGTCCCATTTGTTATGGGCACTTACACGTTCGTACGATGAGAGCCAGGCTTCCACGTCGTGTTCGACGGTCCCACTGAAAATGGGTGGATCGCGATGAAGAGGGACGCCGGCGCAGACGACAGTGGCAGCCGGTGGTGCAGGCAACGAAGTGGCTGGATCAGGCAAAGTGCAGGGCGATCGTGTTGGTGTTGGCAGGGTTCGAGTGCGGAGCTCCAGGACGAGGCGAAGGATCTCAGCAACCTCCACCAAATGCGACGAGGTTTATTGTCGTCGATAACGTTGTAAGAACGCTAGGTACTGGTAGGCACTGCAAGGACTGTTTGTAGCACGGGGTTCTCTCGTGATCACGGCACGGTCCTTCGTCTTCCTCCTCAGTCGGCACATACCCAGGGGCACCTCTGCTTCATTACAATCCATACAACAATCTATATTTTACGCTATAGTTTAGCGTAGAATACATTATATCACGTATTTTTATCTTTGAATTGCTTCCGCCGTCTGCAGCCACCAAAAGCATGGCCTTCGAGATTAGCTTACGTTATCCTAATCAAGCCGTCGCTGTGGCGTGATTTGAAAGGTTTGGGCTGTCTCGAAGCTGTCTCGAAGCCAATCCATGACGTTTCGCGATGCTGCCTTCTTTTCCTACGCCGTCACTTCGTTTTAAATAACTTTCTTTCTGATGTCGTCAACATGAATTGTAGCCTCAGGAATTGTTGACACGATATCGGAGGTACACATGCGCAGTGTGCTATGCTTCCGTGCGCGTTGTGACTGTTTCAGTCGGAAAGGATCAAATCCACGAGGCTTGATAGCTCGTGTAGCGCTGGTTACACCTGTATCGTCCGCATTATCCTTTCGTGCCGTTGTGTTTAATGTGCGCGGGTTGCGCTCCTGCCGTCCGTGCCTTCTGTGTTTATCGTGCGGCTCACGAAGATTTCTCCTAAAAAAAAAAACATGTCTCTACAGCGTGCATGTGTCCTATGTGGTGTGTGGCAGAAATGTGCGGTGGTGTACGATGTGTTTGAAGCCGTATTGGTGCCTTATAGTCCTTTGCTTTAGTGCCGCTTCTATTATGTAAACCACACATGAACAGAAAAAAATGTACTGTTTTTCATATAGACAAGTAGATATGGTCTGTGTGTATCCACTGTGCAGTGTGGATGTGCTCGTCATTTTTGTGCAGCTGGTATCATGTGGCTTGTGCCTATTTATGATGGCGACTGCTTAATGTTTCCACTTTTAGGGGCATGTGGCGTGCAAGCAATCACAAGGTCTTGTGCATTTGGTGTGGAAGAAGGGAATACTTTTATGCGTAACTTTGTGTACTATAGGTGAACCGTTGCAACAATTAGCATTTTTGCCATGTCAATGCTTCTGCCATTTAATTAATGTAATTTGTAGCAGTTCTTATCTGTGGAGAAGCACAATAAACATAATTTAACATGGTGTTCCTTAGAAAATATTAATTAATGCATAACCACTATACAGCTCCATGTGTCACTGTATGATAAAGATGAATGTTCAGTTGAAAATGAAAATATCGTATAGTGTCATGAACGCACACATGCGAAATGCTACAGCAGCCTGGCAACGCAATAATGTCAATATTGGTGACATCCGGCAACGTTCTTTGAACGTGCTGTTTTGTAACGTTGCTACATTATTATCATTTACACGTTAAATTGATGTTTAGATGCAACGTGGACACAACGTGGGTGTCGGGATGTTGCTTTGACATTTATTTGGGACATCACTTGAACGTACAGCTGGCAACGTACCTTCAACGTTGAGGTTGGCCGTTTACGTTGCATGGCATTTGTAACAATCAGGTAACGTTTACACAACGTTCTGTGTTACTTGGGAATACACCATTAGCCTTTCCACTCTGTGTGGGCTGCCTCCACGACTAATCTCGTGGATACATCAGTAAGCTTCAACAAAATGACTGTCTTCTTAAGCCGTGGTATAGTGCCTAGAATATGCTGGCTAGTATGGCGACCACCTGCTCTTTTCAATGGAGGAGCGTGGCACCGTCTGCAATGAATGCCCACGGTGGCCGACAGGGGTCGCAGTAATACAGGTGGGTGCAGACTCCGCTTGTCGTCTGCTTCGCACAGCAGTATCGCAGCGGTTGCGTCGATTCCTATGTATGCGTTTTCAGTGTTATTACAGTGTTTTGTGTTTCTTCTTGGGGTTGTGAAAGAGTGAGTGCGTCGTTGTTGTGAGCCAGTGCCTGTCATTACGAGAACTATGAGGCGGCGGTGAAAAAATGGCGAAGCCAAAGCGACAGTGCAAGGAGAGGACCTGCTTTGTGCCGTTGTGTAGAAGTGGTTGCCGCTCGAACAAAGATCGTGTATCCTTCTTCACTGCACCATCTGATGCCACACGGCTAGCAGAATGGGCAAGAATGATCACGAGATCGGACAGAAGGCTGACGCCAACAGTTGTGGTTTGTGAAAAATATTTCGAAAGCAGTTTAATCGAGCGCGCGTTCTCTATCACCGTGAACGGCGTTGTCCACGAGATTACCCGCGATAAACAGCGCCTGAAACCCTACGCCATACCCACGATATTTCCTCAGTATCCTAAGCACCTTGTGCCTAAAGTGTCAGGAAAAAGGAAAACAAGAAATCTGTGCGAACAGGACCTAGAGCTTCCGGCAAAATGGCACAGGCGTGCCCAGTGAGTTGCCTCTGAGTTGTGCTCAGCCGTTGAGAGTACCGAATCAGAGAGCATTGAAGGATGTGGGGACCATCTGAATACTGCTGTACGTGATGAGTGCACCCGGCGCTGTAGCTCTGAAGCAGCAAGCGCGCAAAATGATGAAGCTCAGCGCCTGCAAACCACTTCTGAATTCGCCACCCGTTCTGCGACCTCTCTGTTCCGGTCTCTTGGATGAAAGTACCATCTCCGCCAGTAGAATCAGTAGCTTACGCTTATTGTGAAGCCAAAGTGAATAACCACGCCACACTATTCATTGAGAAAATGGTATTGTTCGAAAAGCCTTTGCCTGAACGACAATCAGTGATAGCCACGGTGTACCTGAGAGGAAGGGAGAAGTCGAAACAAGTCCTCAGAACTCGCTGACGTCGAATCCCGATCAAAGACGTTTCCTTAACAGCTCTTTGTGGTGGATGAGGCCTAACGCCTGCTTCAATGAAGCACACTTCCTACAGAGACGTGTTTTTTGCGGATAAATGCTCGTTGTCTACGCAGTCTGATGAGGAGTCTTGTGTTTTCTGCAAGTACCAAAAAATTCTGGCGCAAAACCAAGCCTGCAGTAAAAAGAAAAGAGAAAAGGCAAGCGCAGGAAAGCATCGTTATATGAAACACTGTAAGGACATTTCTCGCAATTTGTCGAGAACCAAGAAACGACTCGCAGCTGTAAAAGAACAGGTGGCACACATGAAAGAGCAAAATAAGGCTCTTAGCGAAGAAGCATTTGAGAGTAAATTAAATCTCTTCCCCCAAAACAGCAACTCGCTGTCAAGAGTTGTTTCCTTGCTGCAAGACGGAAGTCACATAAAGGCATGCGATACAATGATGAGTGGATCGTGGAATGCATGATGATGAAGATGCGCAGCCCGAAGTTATACGAAAATCGACGCAGAGAAACCGTTATGGTTCTGCCCGGTAGAACATGCCTGCAAAGCTACCTGCAGCGCTTTAAGGGGGGCTGTGGCCTCAGTGCCAATATTTCCAATGCCTTCGAACACCATGGATGTTTAAAGTCGACGCAGTGGCCTCGTCATCGATGAGATCAAGCTTTCCGAGCACCTACATGTAAAATAAGCAGGTGAGTAAAGCTAAAGTACAAATTCTTGCAAAGTCCTGCGTACACGACGAAAAATGTGATGTTCTGTTAATCGCTACGATTTCCCTCAAACGAAATGTACGATCGAAAGCCCATATGCCTAAGGTGTTGCTTTTTTATTGCGATATCAATTATATGACCACGTGGTCCAGGTAAATTTTAGCCACCGCTGTAACGTTCTGGATAAAATTCAAGTGCGATAAGATCCTATCACACCCTGAGTGCCGTATGCTGTGCGTGCGAGGGTGAGCCGAAAATGGTAATGGTTTGACGCACACCACCTTCCCGTGCGCTCAATGTTGGAGCTCACGTTATTGAACGCGAGCTTGGTGTGGGGGTGGCAGGCGAGGGAGCGTCTGCTCCTCTAGCCAGGCAGTGGCCGCGTATGGATGTGTGTGCGCCGTATCTTGGAGGTTATATGCAGCGGGTGCATAGCCTAAGGGCGAGCCGAGATGGCTTGTGGCTACATAAACGCCCTCTGTTCCTGCACACACAGAGTTGGAGGTCAAATAATCTAAATTTCCCGAAAGGTGGTGAAGCAAGAGGCAGCACGTAGCGTTCCCTCCCCGCTGTTTGTGACAGTGAATGTTCCTGGTCATCGAGTGATATCCGTCCAAGAAGTGCCTGTGCATACGCGACACTGCTCTTGTAAATTTATTTATAGTTTACTGCAACCTACACCGCCGATAAAACTACGAACCTTCATACTTCGTGTAGTTGTTTGACGCTTTGCCGTCGATGTAAAATTCCTCGCCTTTCATGTGAAACTGTCATTTTAACATTGTTTTACAGCGATTCATATATTCTAACCATTTTTGAGAGATGTGAAAACAAAACTAGATGTTCCTCCTGTGCTTCTCTTTTACTATTAAGGCCTTATTGAAGGCTTTGTCGACCTCGGGGATCATATACCTGCTGACCAGAAGAATGTGCTTGCAGGCCGTGGCATGGTTGTGCTGTTTCAGCCATTTACTGGTAAGCTGATTTATTTTTAGTTATTGCTTCTCAACCATATATTACGCAAAGCGTGTGCTCTTAAAAATACTTATACCTCTATGCAGGAAACTGGACACAAATTCTTGGCGTTTTTGCCTCCGAGGGCAAAGTGAAATCCGCTACACTGGCGAAAATCATTGTGGAAACGGCTGTCCTTGCTGAAAAAGCTGGCCTCTTTGTAGACTGCATAACATGCGACGGCGCCAGCTGGAATAGGAGCATGTGGTGGTTGTTTGGAATACAAGGTGACATTTTATTTGAGTGTAATATGCCAAGTTCTTCTTACAACGTTGTGCTACTGCAGCACACGGTTTACGATTTTTACAAGTTGTGATAAAGTAATGACCAGCGTGGGCGCAGTGGCTTTTGTGTTGCGCTGCTAAGCCCAAGAGCGCGGGATCAAATCCTTGCCGCGGCCCCTGCATTTCGACGGGGGCGAATTCGAATACAAAAGCGCCAGTGTACCGATCATTGGGTGCCCGTTAAACCACCCCAGGTGGTCAAAATAATCCGTAGTCCTGTCCCCCACTACCGAGTGCTTCATAATCATATTGTAGTTACGGCACGTAAAACCACACAATTTAATTTTTCAAATAAAATAATGATTGTTCCTTCTCGGCATGTTTTTTTTTCTTTTTTACAAGGTTCTGCAAGCCACGTCCGGAGCACCACCAAGCACCTAGTCGATCCGAAGAGGCAGCTGTCCTTTGCGACGGATTTTTCACACCTAATGAAAAACATGAGAAATGGATTTGTTGCAAAATGGTACCTGACACCTGCTGGACATGTCCGCAGTGGTCTTGTTCAAGTAGCTTTCGAAGCAGATAGGGAAAGTGTTGCACTAAAGGTGGTGCCGAGCATTACAAATTCCCATATTAAGCCGAACTGTTTCGAAAAAATGAAGGTGGATCTCGCATTTCAGCTCTTCGGCGATCAGGTAATCAAAGCGCTTTTTGCGTACAAGGAGTGCATTGAGTCTTCGTATAGGACTCTGCAACGGACTGTAGATTTTCTGAAAGAAATGAATCGCCTGGTGCGTGTCATGACATCACAAACCAGCGAAAAGGCGCTCAAGCCTGGCAGCCCAAACATGCACTTTTTGAAAGGGCTTCTTGAATATTTGCAACAGTGGGAGCACCATGCCTAACCAGCTGGTGGTGGTTTTCTTACACAAAGCACAGCTTCTGGACTAAGGGTTACCATCATACCTTTGATCCGTTGTCCTACTTGACATCCACCGTAGGCTTCAAATATCATTTAACGTCCTGTTTAATCCAGGATAAGCTAAAAAACCTTTTCGGAATAATTAGACATTCATCAGGGTGCAAAGATCACCCAACAGTTTCGCAGTTTCTCGTGACTTTCAATTTACTGGCATTTTATAATCTAGCGAAACCACCAAGAGGAGGGAACTGCCCAGCAGACATAGTCAAGGCAATGCTGAATCCAACTGAGTGGTGTGCAACAACGGGAGGGATAGATGGCCTTCTTGACCACGGAAGTATCAATAAAGTGAGGATGCCATTCAGTCTCTCGTGGGCAGTGGTGACCATGAAGCGTACACAGAAAAAAAGAGCAATAGTGCTTTAATCTACTATACTGCAGGTTATTTTGCACGAAAGATAATTGCCAAAAATTCTTGTCCCCCGTGTGCAGGCTGCCTTTGCGTAAGTGAAGCAACGCTGCTTCATACTTCACTACCCATTTTGATAATGGAGGCCTTGTCTATCCTAGTCAGAACTTGTCAACCGCTCTAAAGGCCATGGAAACTGCGTTTACTGTGTTTTTGAGCAAAAAAAGTTACATGAAGCGAGTTTAGCTGAATTTTCAAGTCAGCTGCAGACACTGGCCTTTCCTCAACTAGGGTCGTAGAGCATGAAAAAGCAGCTTTCACGGCACTTGTGAAGTTCTATCTTCTCTTGAGGTTTCGTTTTTTTTTTTTTGTAAAAGGCATCAACAAGGAGAGGGAAGCGCGAAGGGAACGGCAGAAGCTCCATAAACTGTGCCACTTCCACTCGACATATCTTCTTTATGGATGTTTTTATTATTTCATCTAGTGATATATTGTGCCTACCTTTGAGTGTTGTTACGTTTCAATAAACTATTTGTTACTTTAAATAAAAGATCTGGTTCGTACTTTTGTTTAGCTATATTAGACATAAAAGAGAAAGAGTTTACCAGGTATAAGCAAGTAGAACCAGCAGTCAGCTTTACAGGACATATAACCTTAGCATTACTTTACTTTATTAGAATAAAGTAGCCTACAAATTACTTTTACAAATTTGCGCTATCACTGAAATACAAATTCCGTTTACCCTGCGCAGCATAGAAGCACTGGAGGTCCGACGCTCGAAGCCCAGCTGAGCAAGTATAAGCTTTTCATGCAAGCAGCAAGCAGTAAATAGGCCTTCTCATAGTCAAACGAAACCCTAAATTAGAAATCACCTTCCCAAATGAGAACTTTACTGCTCCTATCGCCTTATAAATACAAAATGCGCAGCAGCCCCCTAGTGAAAACACTGCGGTCTATGAAGAGCGGGCGGCGCCGCCGCACCCACCTAAAGCCCCTTGATCTTGAAAGTAGCGACACTCTCCTCCGCGCGCGCGCTTTCCTCCTCAATTCTCCTCGCCCGCCGGCTGCGCGCGCTGCGCACGGCACGCTATTGCACCTGGGCTCCCGCGGACGGGCCGCAGAATTCGATAGAGGCGCATTATTTTGGGCCAGTTCCGCGCCCCAGTGGCGTAGAATATTTTGAAAAATGGTGATAACAGCATGGAGAATGCTGAAGGCAACGTTTATGAGGAGGTTGGTTTTATCTTAAAGCCGTATGAATGACACACACTGATGTAAAAGGAGCTTTGAGGCGAGTTCTATACTCTAGTTATTTTTTCTGCCACACGATACGCTGCTTTACTTTTTGCATCTGATCTAGTATTGCTTGTAGCAGATCGCTCTATGTTTGGCAGTTTTTTCTTGTATGTGCGCGCATGTGCACCGCAGGTATTATATTCAGTGTGCCTTCTTATATGAATTACTGGCGAGAGCATCGTCCGTCCATGTGTTTGTCTCAATGTCAAAGTAGCTTTTGCGCTGTGGTTTCTGCATTGAATAGGACGGTTGCGCAATTTCAGTGCGATGAAACGGTGCCCGCAGCCACTCATCACCCACAATAACAGAATCTGAGGAAAGGCATTTACAGGTTATTCTTTAGGTGTCGGTGTCAATGAAGCTTAAAAAATAATCGGTATACTTATAGGAGAAAGCATTCTATATTTTAGGCAGAAGAAACGCCTCTGGAAAAGGTATTTTGATAGTTCACACCAACATACCGTTTAATTTCGTAGTAGGCGGATAGTTAAAATTGTGATTTTGATTAGACACCAGAAAAAACATTTATCACACAAAAAACAAAAAGAATGGTCAGTAAGATGCTTTATTTTCGTGCACGCGCAAAAAAACTTATTTGACAAGATACAGATAACGTAGAAGAGTATCATATAATATTCAGAATGAGAAACAATGCTAGTGTACAAATATGCCATTTCCGATTGAATAAGAGTTGACGACGTGCGAGGTGATGGAGTCCCAGCAGAATATTCAGCATTCTGAGGAGAACCCCATTTTTATGCAACGTACAAATTGCCGCAGCAAAAACGCTAATGAGCAGGCCGGAAGAATTGGAAAAATGCAGCATTAGGGGATGCTTTGATACGAGCAATAAGAAAGGCCCCTTACCTCGCAAAGAACACTGTTCCTTGTCGGAACAAAGTTCTTCCGGACACGGACGCAGCTGTGTATGCAGAAGCGACCGGCCAGCGCTATCAAAGTAGGTACGCACTGGCAGTCGTGAACGTGATCTGCCAGCAGCAAATAACCGCATCGGCCACAGCGGGATCCCCCACCTCTGCCGAAATATTACCAGTGGCGATCGCACTCGCTTATGCGGAGCGTTCGCAAAGGGACTCGGTCGTTGTTACGAACTCACAGGAGACGTGTAGCATGTTTCTTAAGGGGCACGTGACTGTGGCTAGCCTCGCCATAATCCCCAAATCCTTCAACCACCGTCATCGCCTACTCTGGTGCCCGGGCCACGCGGGGGTACAGGGGAACGAAAAGGCTAACGCGTTAGCTCGAGGGTATACTAACCGAGCGACGGCGTCCTCTTCTAACCCCAACCACTCGCACTATCCCTCACAAAATCCTACAAATTTAAATGCCAAAGACATGCTTGCTCATCAGCGTGGAGTCCGCAGAAAATACCCGCCGCCTCACCCACAACTTAGCGGGGAAGAGGCCACCGATTGGCGTAAAATACAGACTGGGGTATTCTCCCATTTAAAATTGCTAAATGCCATGTATCCCACTCGTTATAGGGTCAACTGTCCTTGGTGCGGTGGCATACCTACCCTAATTCACGTAACTTGGGAGTGCGCTAAGCACCCTCATAGACCAAATACCAGTGACACAATGGAGCAGTGGGAGGCACAGCTCGCCCGCTCCGACCTGGCAAGACAAAAGTCTTTAATTAGCCAGGCCAGGCAGGTGGCGGTGACCAGTGGGGCCCTGGCCTGAGAGGCTCCGACCACCCCTCCTTAATATCGTTTTCATTACAATAAAGTTTCTATTAAAGTTTCTATTTCTTCCAGCCAATTTTGTGCAGCCACTACTTCTTGCAGAAGCCATCACGCTTTCCTTACGGTATCGTAAGAACTGCATAGCCATCATCACGCTTCTTGCTGCGGTTATATGCGCAGCAGCACGGCATAGCGCCAGCAGACAGTGCTCGAAACAGCGTGCATTGTTAGCGCGCGACGTTCTCTATACGCCGAGCCAGCCGAGCTGAGGCGCGAAATGGCGCGAACGAAAAAGCAAAACACAAGCAAAACGCAAGCTCCGCTCGTTTCCAAGCGCAACGGCAGGGAGACCAATCATCGTGCAG
This sequence comes from Dermacentor silvarum, assembly GCF_013339745.2. Classification (NCBI taxonomy): domain Eukaryota; kingdom Metazoa; phylum Arthropoda; class Arachnida; order Ixodida; family Ixodidae; genus Dermacentor; species Dermacentor silvarum. The sequence goes on along the minus strand of NC_051156.1, from coordinate 75,994,100 downwards.
GAAAACGCGCCCAAGGCCGTCTGTCGCGCAGGGGACTCGCGAGGGGAGAGGAGGAGGCGAGGAGGTCGCGCGCCGGCGGCAAAGTACAAAGAGTTGCGGTACTGTCCTACATCAAGGGACTTTACACCCACCCGCACTGCAGCGCTCCTAGCGGCAGCCGCCGACATTCATTGCTAATGGTGCCACCCGGAAGGCCGCGGTCGGCACACTAGCCAGTATATTCTAGGCACTATAGCCGTGGCTTACACTTGCACTGTCGGCATTGGGCAGAGAAATCATTCTTGTCCAAGGACAATTCGTGCTCCCTAAGTTTATACTGATGCGCGGGCCCGTTTTCCCTATGTAGACTCGTCCACACGAGAGCGGGAAAGATCACACAACATTGGTTCTGCAGCGTACATTCTTATTGACATGATTCACTTTGCAGCAAACAGTAAAATTATATGGTGCTTCCCTAGCTAGCCTTTCAACTGCCCGACAAATAGTAATCAGTTTACCAGGAGCTGAAGAAAGAGAATGACATGGCTTTCATACAGAGGGCTGGTACCTGAGTCTGGTCCAGGGTGGTTCCCGTCCTGAGCAGCATTTTTCTTCCGCAGCTGGATGTGTCATTAGACCGGCGTCTTTCTGGGATAGCCATCAAGACGTTCCGATATGTTGATAATTTTCTGGTTCTAACTGAGGCGACTCTACCAACAAGGTGGTCGAATTACTACATCTTTTCAAGAAGCTTGGTCAGGGTCTGAGATTCACCTCGGAACTAGCCAAAGAGGATGAACTACAACAGCTGGAGCATAGACAACCTTTTTTAGACAGCCATATCTGTTGGGAATATTTTCCCCTTGCTGCCAAGCCACTGTTGAACTTTTGCTCAGGTCATTCCAAAGTAGTCACAAATGCCGTTTGTTAGGATTTAGGGCTGCCCTGGTAAAAGCATGTGTGCGTGCAATGGGTTTGCCTCTTTGCACGTCAGGTAGTCAGACTTGACAAAGCTGGGTACCCGGGTAGCTAAATACCCGCAGCTGTGAGAAGTTGGAATAAAAGGGTGAAAACCATTAGGAGGCAGGAGACCGATGGAAAGAAGCAGAAATAAGAATGTGGTAGTTATACGCTATGCACTCAGCTTGTCTCACGACCTCAATAACGTTGCAGATCCTTATGGGGTGCAGGTTGTTTTTTCGGCCCTGGTAAATCCAGTGCTATTAATCGGGCAATCGAAAGGCGAGCCAGTGGAGCAGCACGTAGTTCTGTTGAGTGCAAAGTGATTCGTGTCAATAAGTATGTTGGCTGCAGAACCAATGTTGCGTACTCCTTCCCGCTCTCGTGTGGGCGAGCGTAAAGCCTTCCGCATTTTTACCTATAGCGTGCGAGCGTCCATCACGCGTAATCTTAGCGCCTTTAAGCGGGAATAATCAGCGAGACCGGCAGAAGTACTCTAACGTGCACTAAGCACGCTGCTGTGCAACAGTCGTCTAATGCGATGTTCCCTGCAGAAGGACGCACGACCATGCTAGAGTGTTCTCGCGCGACATAGTTAAAAATGCGGGTGGTTGTACAGAACGAAAACGGGTACGGTGCATCAATGTAAAAATTAGGGAGCACGACCTGTCTTTGGACAAGAATGATTACGCGCATGTGTCTGCGCATTGCCGACAATGCAAGTGTAAGCTACGGCTCAAGGCGACAGCCATTTTTTTTTCAAGCATACTGATGCAATCACTCGATTATTTGTGCAGCCAGCCTTTAATCGCGCTTTGTCAGCAGGAATTAGAGTACTTAGCTCGATGCCGTAACAGATGCCCTGTAACCACGTGTCCTGGTTGTTTTCCTTCGCTTTGCTGAGTGATTGCCTGTGTCGCTTATATTCCTTGGTGTGAGTATTAGTAAACTTATTTGTGAGTCAGCGCTCGTCCTGTGTTCTTTCACTCCATCCGTCGTTTTTTTCGCGCTGTTACCATTATTATTCCGCCCATGCTATATACGCGAACGTACCGGTAAAATTTAACTTTAGGCAATAGGTAACGTGGAAGGTCGATGATGCTGAACGTTATTTTGCGTTTATTGCGAAAACAACAGAGTAAGTCCTCAATAGTACAATGTTCATTAGGAATATTATTTTGGACACTTTGTGAAGTCATAAAAATGCATCTATTAGTGTGGGAGAAAGTTTGTAAGTTAAAATTGCGCTTACAATGGAACCTCTGGCGGAAAATACTGTGCTCACGGGGGAACATTTTGAATGAATGTACTATGCATGTTTTATTAGCAGTGCCGCGCGGTTAATTTTCCATGTGAAGCTTGTATACATTAGCCTGCTCCGGCGATGTAGCGCTAAACCTACTATGGCTCATACCCGCAGTGGATATGCGAGTATGAGCCAGGGGCGAGAAATAAAGAAAAAAAGGCAGAAGGAAGGAATGTAAGACCACAAGCAAGAAAGAGCAGGTGCGGGAAACACGCGCCGGCGGTGGATCACGTGACGGGCGACACATCAGGGTCGTTTGGTGTGTCGGGGAGAAGGAAAGAGGAGGAAAGGGGGTTGGCGTGAACTGAGCTCGGCTTCCCTCGCCTCAGATCGCGTTCCGTGTGGGTGACACCCAAGAAGGTTGGTGACACCTGGACGCACTGTAGCCTTTCCTACAGCTTAATATTCCCCACAGCAGTTCACACACACAGCTTCATGCGGCAGCAGCGCCTAGAAGGTCAATCGACGCGTATCCATTGTTAGTAACAGCCATAATTTGTCAGTCCATGCACGCAGCTCACTTGCAGAGCTTTGAAGACAAGCTGGGTAGAAGCTGGGGCTCGCGTTGGTCCCCACGGCCGGAATTCGTGGCCATCACGGGTCAGCGCATACAGATGGCCGCAGAAGCAACGCTTGTGGTTTTTTACTTTTTTTTGGTCTGGTCATCATACAAGATTTCGAATTATGAGCTCCCAACAAGAAACAAATCACTCAGTCTCATTAAATTATACCGAATGAACGCACGTGTGAACGACGCGCTGCGGGTAAATTAGGCAGAGTCTAGGGCTCTACTTGGCTTTCGAAAGGCTTTTTGTCGTTGGTAGAACATATTTGACAATCACGGAAGATTTTCGAAATTCTGCGCTATTTTTTTAGGCATTGTAGTGCCCATTGCTGCATGCAGCAGAACAGTAAAACGTAGGCGTGGCAGTCCAGGACCTACGCAACGCAAAAGGTCATTTTAGCGCCAAAAAAGCCAATTATATTGAAGGACTGATTCACTTTCAGAATAATAGACCGAGAGTTTCAACCGGAACAAAAGGAATATATATATATATATATATATATATTGTTTTTCATTGTTTTTTGGAAACTTCTGTGACCCTGCCGGATAATCGCGGCACAATGTAAAACGTTCCTTGCCTGCGGACACTTCTAAAGAACCACCAAAAAATCGGTAGTTGGCATGCGCGTGTAATAAACGTTGTGAGGCGAAGCTTCAATGAAGCGAGTTATATCTGTGCAACTCAATGCAATAGATACCGATGCCGTTATTTTCAATGCTGTGGGTCGTGTATGTTCCGACAATGTAGATCTTTGTGCAATGCCTAGGTTCGCACTTTGATCTCATAACTGTTTAATTTAGTCAAATGTTTATTATTACCCTATCGAATGCCAACAATAATGCGGCCATGAGACCTCATTTTTTTAGCTTGAATAGATGAAATATTCAAGGTGGACTTGAAAAGGCTACTGGACAATCCCGGAAGCACCGTCTGCCACCTCGGCTAAGGTTCGGAAAATGGAAACCAGTCGCAGCTCTGCACATCAGCTGCTAGATGCTGCTTTTTCGTCTTGGATCTGCTGTGCCTTAGCAGTGTTGCGTGCTACAGTGCACCCAACAAGGTAGACATGACCACTTCGGAAAAAAAGTAAAACTGCTTTTAACTACCGACGCAAAACAGATTTTCTCAACGACACCGAAATTACGTATGTTCTGCGGCTGTAATCGGCGCACGTAAAAGTTCCGTTTCGGTGCGTTTCTCGTTCTTGTCGGTTGTTCTCCCTGCGACTTAAACTGTAGACTCAACCAGAACCCGGTGACACATTGTTGACATTGCAGGTTTATGTTGTTCGCCGACGAAAACAATGTACAGCACGCAATGGTTGGTGCATGTAAACAAACGTCCATGGGGGCCGTCGCTGGCATAAAATGAGCATCAATTTAAGAGTGTGTACTGCCCCTCAACTTGCTTTCTTTGTTTCAAATAATGCTGCACGTCTCCGAAAAAGACTATGGCACGTGAGTCCATCCTGTTTAGAACGTCGGTATAACTACATCACACATGCGACCTCGCTCAAAGATATTAACTCGAGCTTTCCACGGATAAACAGCATTGTCTGATTTTTTTCATCCTAAATATTCGGGATGGATGAACATATATCGCTCGACTACAATGGATAATTTGTTGTGAATGTTCACTTTTTTTTATTTTGCAAGATAAATCATTGGTTGTGTCTGCGTGAACATGGGAAACGCTTATCGACAAGCGGAATGCGCGGGTTAGCTGCATCAGTTGCTTTCTTTCATTTGGCGCAGCATGTACACCTATCTCTATTGCCGCCAAATGACTCGACGTGACGACGCCAACATGCAAGCTTCTGAAGCGCATAGTGCGCAGCCGTCGTCCGCGTACTGCGTCTGCCCTTCACCCCCTCCTTTCTTTTACCTTTCCTCGACCCGCTTGTGCTGCGCACACGTTCCAGCTGTTGGATCAGTAGAATATCGCACTGACCTTATGTCCGCCTCTTCTGCTAAATGCCGACCACCGCGTCATCCCGACACACGTATGCTAATCCTAATCGCGCAGCACTGCGATGCCGGAGCCGAAAGCGACGAGCACCGTGTGAGAATAATAGTAAGAAAACGCACATAATACCGAGATACGAGCAAACGGCCAGAGTGCGCAAAGCAAACTTTGATTGGTTAAAGTAATGAAATTGGCAAGCTCGAGAGATGAGATACAATTCGCTGAACTGTCAAAACTCATCAACAAGAAGGAACTAAGGGATATTCGAAATTGTAACGTGGAAAAGATTGCGGAAGCAATAAAATATGGATGCAGCATGAAATCAGTCAGAAGAAAACTTGGTATAGGACAAGGCAAGATGTATATACCGAAAGATAATCAGGGTAATATCATCGGCAATTTCGATGGCATAGTAAAAGCTCCGGAAGAATTCTTTACTGACCTGTAAAGTGCCCAGAGCAGCCAAGCTACTTTCATTTGAAGTAGTGAGGAACAGGATACAGAGGCTCCTTCTATAACTAGCGACGAAGGTAGAAGGGCCTTGCAAGACATGACCAGGGAAAAAGCTGGTGGAGAAGATGGAATAACAGTCGATTTAATGAAAGATGGAGGAGATATCATGGTTGAAAGGTATGCGGCCTTTTATACGCAATTCCTCACGACTTGAAGTGTAGCAGAGAGCTGGACGAACGCTAACGTTATACTAATCCATAAGAAGGGAGATGTTAAAGAATTGAAGAAATAAAGACCCATTAGTTTGCTTTCAGTATTGTATAAAATATTCACCAATATAATATAACGAAGAGGACAGGCTGGCTTCCGAAAGGGATATTCTACGATGGATCATATCCACGTCATCGATCAGGTTTTCGAGAAATCTGCGGCTTTCGTTGATTATGAAAAGACATTTGATTCAGTAGGGATACCAGCAGATACTGAGGCATTGCATAATGAAGGAGTACAGGAGGCATACGGGAATATCTTGGGAAACATCTACAAGGATTCCACACCTACCTTGGTTCTCCACAAGAAAAGTAGAAAGTTTCCTATCAAGAAAGGGGTCAGGCAAGGACACACAATCTCTCCAATGCTATTCACTGCATGCTTAGAAGTATTCAAGCTCTTAGACTGGGAAGGTGGTTAGTCAAGTTGAACGGTGAATATCTCAGCAACCTTCGGTTTGCAGATGACATTTTCCTATTCAGTGGGGACGAATTACAACAAATGAGTGAGGACCTTAATAGAGAAAATGTAAGAGTGGGGTTGAAGATTAATATGCAAGAGACATAGATAATGGTCAATAGTCTGCCTCTTAAGAGAACAAGAATTCAGGATTGCCAGTCAGCCTCTAGAGTCTGCAAAGGTGTACGTTTATCTATGTTAATTACTCCCAGGTGACTCTGACCATGTGAAAGAAATTTATAAAAGAATAAAAGTGGGTTGGAGTGCATACGGCAGACATTACCAAATCCTGACTGAGAGCTTACCACTGCCTTTGAAAAGAAAAGTATACAATCACTGTATTCTACCGGTGCTAACATATGGGGCAGCAACTTGGAGGTTAACAAAGAATCCCGAGAAGAAGTTAAGGACCGCACAAAGAGCGATGGAACGAAAAATGTTCGGCCTAATTTTAAGAGAGGGAAAGAGCCCTGTGTAGATCAGAGAGCAAACTGGGATTGCCCATATTCTAGTGGACAATAAGAGGAAAAAATGGAGCTGGGCAGATCATGTCCTTCACGCACTTTCCGTGGTCTCATCGACTATCTGTCAGCCTGTCTATCTGTCTGTCCATCTATATATGTATGTGTTTCTAACATTTTTCCCGCCAAGTTTGGTCACTGGGAGTGGGTGGTCAATGGTCTAATGGGACGCGCATCGAGCTGCTGTGCTGATGGAACAGGGTTCTGAACCAGCCGTCGGCCAACTTGCACAACTGGCAACGTACCGCTATCCAACGAACTTTTTGGTCTGTCGTCGCTCTAGCGAAACCTCTGCTATACTTTTATATTTTTATTTAAAAATACCTTCAGGCCTCGATTGAGACATTGAGTAAGGGAAATGCACCGAACTACCCGGATATACCGAGCTACCCGCCAGTTTTAAGAATGGCACGGGCAGAGTACTATGATTATTATTCTGTGAGCTGGAGAGCCGTCTATCGCAACTTGGAACACTGCAATAGTTGGTACAAATTTATCTTCACATTTCAAGTAATTATCACTAATCGATAACATTTACGTCTACAAATACGGAGTGCATCCAGATGCTTCACTTTTATTTTTGTGCGCCATTTCTCTCCAGTAATTGTATGAAACTCTGTGACGGCGACGATGCATGTAGATATATAACCCCATCAAGTCACTGCTGGACGTGTTCTTGGCGATTAACAGTTAATCTTGCACGCTTTTTGGGTTCTCCAGTCAGGCTGCTGTGAAATATCGTATTACGTTTCTCATGTAACTGTGTGAATTAGAATGTTTCAGGGATTGCTTTCCATTAAAACGCCATCCTATGCGACGTTCAACTGTAAGCATGCTTGCTTGCTAGTGCAGCGTACTTAATGGTTTCACGCACCGTAATTAACGGTGCGTGATTAACGGTTTAACGGTTTCACGCAGTGCTGCCTTAATGCATTTTCGATTACCTACGTGCATTCAATGCTGCTCAATAACACGTTGGTTGCAACAGAAAATTTCCGATAGGAGATGAATTGCAATGTTATTCTGCTTCGTAAGCAGGAAAGGCTCGCGAGCGATTTTCTCTTAAACCTCACGCAACGTCAAGCCGGAGCAAGTCCGCAGCGTAAATAAAATAGCAAAACAAATCGGAGCGCCCATTCTGACTTTTCGTTTTCAAATAACGTCTAAGCGCGTAAACTGCGTGGAACTACGTCAATACACGGCCTAGACGTCAATCGCGGCTTTAAAGAAGCGCGAGAAGCAAACCCGCACAGGGAAGCAGCGAAGCATAAAAAATGAATGGCGGAGAGCGACAAAAAGCGCTTACGCACCTAATATTTTCATCGCTAGTTGAGTGAACTCCTACAGCGGTGGTAGGACACCTTTATCCCTGCTCTACGGCAGCATTTGTTTGTCCGCAAGAAAAGAAATATTAACCAAGCACATCTAGTTTAAAGTGGCTTTATTGAAACACACTAAAGGTACCATCGAGCATTAGAAAAATTGAAATTCTTTATTTCGTCATTGAAATTGTTTCTCAAGACGCTGCACTGAAACCTCGCTATAGCGAAGTTGAAAGAGGGGTCAAACTAACATCGGTATGTCTGTGTATTAGTACATTACTATTACTGTTACTATTACATTACTGCATTACTACATTTTATCAGATTCTCGCCGTCACAGCCGACATTGGTCGCCTTGTGGAATGACGTGGTAGTACTGTTAGTACAGCGTAATCCCGATTGAAAAACCCAGACTGCACTACAGAAGCACATCGAAAGATGGTTTTCTGCCTTGCCTTCGTGAGATGACTGCATTCTGTAATCCATTTTTCCTGGTAAACGGTGCACCCGCAAGTAGTGGCTTAATGCGTCTTACGGCATTTTGCGAGCGTCCAGCAAAGCGGTAAATTCCAGTTACCTTGTTTGAGGAAAACGCTGTTTTATGCATTGAACCACAAAGTTCACTGGAACGCCCATGCATTTCGTCGGACACTTTGAAAATTAATACCTCGAAACTTGTTCAGTCCTGAGATTTTGTTGCAAGTGGATACGCCTTGCGAACTCAGCGGCTATAATTCGTACATTGAAAGATGTGCCGTAAAATAATGAATTTAAAAGTTATCTATCGTAATCATGTTAATTATTCAATTAGGTGTTTCGATTTCTCGTGGAAGTAATGACCGCCTCATCGAGCAGTTTATAACTGCGCTATCTGCCAAAGGGAATTTTTTAAAATTTGGTTCTGCTCAAATGAAACACCCTGTATACTGAAGAGACCATCGTCTAGCCTCAACATTGCAGTCTTCAATCCATATTTGTGCTGTTCAAACTTAGCACACCTTATGAGAATGTGCTCTACATTTTATCATGAATTGCCGCATGTGCCATAAGGCCAACGCATAGGTCGTAATCATTCTGAAGCTTCGGCCTTGTGTTGTACGACAACAATGCTGATGTCAGCAAAGACAGCAACGCACATGTCGTAATCTTTCTGAAGCGACGACATCTGGTTTCTTATAAGCGACATCTGCGTTTCTTATAAGCGACATCTGGGTTGCTTATAAGCGACATCTGTCTTGCTTATAAGCGACATCTGCGTTGCTTATCGCTATTCTCGTAAAACGATAAGCATTCTTTGCGAACTCTGCCCAGTTTACTGTCTTTCTCTCTCTTATCTCTTTTACGCCGACTTACTACGGATGAGCCAGCACGTCCTTCTCGCCAGCGTCCTTACATAGTGTCTCCAGTGTAAAGGGAAGCGATCAAGCAGCAGGTGAAAGAGATGCTCCAAGAGGACGTGATCTAGCGGTCCACCATCCCGTGGGCAACCCCTGTAATATTAGTCAGAAAGAAAGACAACAGAGTATACTTTTTGTAGATTACAGAGAGTTGAACCGTGTCACCAAGGGCGATGTTTATCCATTGCCACGCATCGACGACGCATTGGATCTTCTACAACATGCCAAGCTTTTACTTCATTGGACCTTAAATATGGGTATTGGCAAATCAAGGTTCATGAACAGGATCGTGAGAAAATAGCGTTTGTGACACCTGACGGGCTTTATGAGTTCAAAGTTCTCCACTTCGGTCTGGCTTCCGCACCTGCCACCTTTCAGCAGATGATGGATAGATACCGTGCTTGCTGAACTCAAATGGCAAACCTTCCTCGCATACTTGGACGACTTCGTCATGTTCTCGAGCACATTTGACGAACATCTCGCATGACTCGAGCGCGTCGTCGCTGCAGTGCGTACTGCCGACCTCACCATCAAGCCTGAAAATGCTACTTCGGGTTCCAAGAGCTCAAATTTCTTGGCAATGTCGTTGGTCCTAAAGGCGTCCGACGTTCTCATAAGCTCTCCTAAGTTTGAACAGCAAAGGTGTGCTTTGATGATAACAGTGATGACGCTAGATGATCGGCCTTCAGTTTAGAACTGTTGCTTGGGCAATGACAACCCATGATTAGAGCGATCATGTCTGAAAGCTCTATTAATCTTCTTTTCTGAAAGTGACACCATAAACCTATAATAACACTGAACATATCCTTGTGCGTTTGTTTATTTATTTTGTTCTATTTGAATAACTTGATTGACTGTTGTTTATTTGCACAAAGTGCAGATTGTGCTGGTTTTTGCTGTTTTTTCTTCATTGACTCTTTAGGCATGCTAACGAAAAGTGCTTTATTGGCAGCAATTTTTTTAGATGACGTCCTGTTAGCATCCTTTCATCATTGGACATTTTATTGTTGGCAGCAAAATGTTGCCGATATTTTTCATTTCATCAAAATAACTTACTCTCTTTTCGATCTGCACATATTTTTGTGGTTCCTTAGAAGGGTCTACAAGAGTACAAGAACGAGTGCTGTGTGATTTCCCGCTTCGAGGGACGCTCGCAAAACGCTGTAAAACGTGTTAACCACTACTTATGGGGTGCACCATGAAGGCGAAAATGGACAATGGCTGACCAGGAAAATCGATTAGAGAATCGAAAGAGTCGAAAACAAGGCAGAAAACCATCTTTCGATGTACTTCGACTGTACAATCGGGGTTTCTCAATCGGGATTACTCAGTAGTAACAATACTCCCACATAACTGCACTAGAAGGCCAATGTCAGCTGTGGCCGTAAATCGGATAAAATATAGTTATAGAATAATGTAATAGTAACCGTATAGTAATGTAGTAATACACCGACATACCGATGTTAGTTTGGCTGCTCTTTCAACTTCGCTATAGGGAAGTTTCGCTGTAGGGCCTTGAGAAATAATTACAATGACGAAAAAAAGCATTTCAATTTTTTAATACGGCATGGTACCTTTTTTGTGTGTCAAGAAAGCCATTTTACACGTGATGTGTTTGGTTATTATTTCTGCTCTTGCAGCCAATTCAACGCGGCGGTAGCGCAGGGCTAAACGTGTCCTACCGCCATTGTAGGAGTTACCTAAACTATCGATGAAACTATTAAGCCCGTAAGCGCCTGTTCTGGCTTTCTACTGTCCCTTTTCATGAGTTTCTACTTCCTTGTGCGCATTTGCTCCTCGCGTTTCCTTAAGGGCGCGATTGACGTCTTAGCCGTGTATTGACGTAGCTCCACGCCGTTTAGGTGTTTAGACGTCATTTCAAAACGGAAAGTCAGAATGGGCGCTCTATATGTTTTGTGATTTTAGATACGCAGCGGACGTATGCTTGCTTGATATTTCGTGACGTTTATGAGAAAGCTGGCTTGCGACGTTTTACTGCTTACGAAGGGGAAGAGCATTGCCAAATATCTCTCCTCAGTAATGTTCTGCTGTAACATAGGGGTCGTTGAGCATCATCGAAACTATATGTATACGTAGCTATTGGAGAATACTGTAATGCAGTACTTGTGCATGAGCTACTAATCAACTACTACTACATTTTCAATAAGGGCGGCGGATCAAAAATAAAGTATATTTTTGCCCCATCCATTTAAAAAGTATTCCGTGGAATTACGGCGAGTGCTGTCCCAAGTGCGCAGTTTTTGCTAGCTTGATCGCAAATGAAAGCCTTTACATAGAAACCACAGTCCTTCTGCTTACTTACTAGTTCTCTCAGTAAACTTAGAAAGGGTCCAGAATGAACTGCACCATTACCTGTCATGAAAGCTACAGGCTGGAGTCACCGCTTCGCTACACCCGACATCAGAAACAAGAGTACTGTGTTTGTTACACGACCAGACCTTTGAGTCCCGCTGTCAACAAAGCAAACAACAACAATCATGCTTAGAGTGATACTGCAGGTTTCGTTTTTGAGAAATTTCATTAAAGATTAGCACACGTGTCCTATTCATGACAACACGATTTTTTTTTCTTTTTCGAAATCCAGGATATCTGGCATCAATGCAGGTTTAAGTTATCTTACCGATAACCAGGCTCTTAACGTTTTTACTGTTGGAAGGCTAAGCGTTTTATCAGGTACCTGTGCGCTTTTGGGCCACTGAAGTATAAGTTAGAGGCGTACTCACGGAACTCTTCTGGCCAGCGTCGTCCGTGCTTCTTCAGAGGTTGCTGTTGCATCCGAACATGAAGAATTTCTAGAAAGTCTTTGTTGAGGTACATGGATGATTCGGTCAATCTCCGTGCTGGTGGAACGAAGGCTAATGTTCTTTTCAGTCTTGACAGTCCTTCGTAGACTTTGCGAATGCAGATCCGGTACTTTCCTGTTGGTGTAGATGGATGCTCCTGTGATTAGGACAAAATGTGCTTGGTGCAGAATCTGTTGAGGCAGAACAGTAACACATAAGATACAGCACAGGCAACAAAGTCAGCAATTAGCTGTACACCAGCTCTGAATACACCTTGAGCGAAGGCTGACTGGGTCATGCTGACTGAGTCGTGCAGCTGGGTCAGCTGACTGGGTCGTGAAGTGCTTGGTGCAGGCTCTGTTGGGGCACAACAGTAAAACATAAGACCCAAGAACACCGACAAAGGATGCTTAAGCAGCGTGTAAATTAACATAAGACCAAATGATCGGTGTCTACCTAACTACCATGCATGTCCACAGCTTCAGTATCGGGGTCACAAATGAGAACTTTTGTGGACCCATATATACGTTAGAAGTTATCACACTGCTAGAACCACTAGCAAATGCATGAAACACATAAAGCTCTTAGGACTGATGCATTTTTTTCTGCACGAATGCGGTGCATCGCTTCATTACTGTAAAAATAATTACTCTAAGGTGAACTAAACTGAACAGCAAGAACATTTGGAACTAACCAGAATAGAAGATGGTCCAATTGTCATGTGTGCGACTGCCCAAAGCCTTAAATTCATTACTTTCACTGTAATTTACAGAAAGTAGTTGCCAGCAGGCATAAAATATATATGTATATATATATATATATATATATATATATATATATATATATATATAAAGAAACTCGGTCGTTCATGGCCACGGCTACAAGTTGTAAAATGTGACACGCGTTCCGATATATTTCTCTCTCTTTTCTTGATTGTTTGTGTATAACGACGGCATACTCCGAATGTGCGGCGTTTCTTGCACCCACTGTCGTACGACATGTCCTTTTTGTAAAAAAAACTGCGAAAAAAAGGAAGGTAAAAATTACAAGACGACAAACACTTATGCTGACTCGCAACTAAAGGTTTACAGCAACGGAAGGTCCCGAATGCCGATATCTAATGCAGGATCTAGTTCGTTAGCTTGCGTCCGCCAGTAACTGAGGGAGAGCAGTACAGCATAACGACTTAGGCACCAATGTTAAAAGACTGACTTGTTACGCCGTCGTCAGTCGACGCAGAATATGGCTCCCGTTTCGATTCAGACATGTTCCACATGATTCATGACCGAAACCTAGCTTTTGGGTTTAAATCTCTGCTGCCAAACACATCGCTTCACCCCAATTTAAATAAGGCCAGATATCGAAGCGGAATAAACGGGTTTTTGCACAAAATAAGCAACCAGCCTGAGTGTAGGAACCAATTAGGCCGGGCGATAAAGTGGTAAGGTGGGCGAGTTGGTTTAGCATTCACGATTGTAACAGTGCGAAAAAAAAAACGACGGACGGCGTGAAAGACCACAGGGAGAGCGCTGACTCATGACTAAGTTTACTGGTGCACACAGCAAGTAATATAAGCAACACAGGTAATCACACAGCAAAGTGAAGGTAAACAACCAGGACACTTGGTTACAGGGTATCTGTTAACGTATCGAGCAGTACTCTAACGCGCGTTGACAAAGCGCGATTGAAAGCTAGCTAAACCAAGTAACGCAAAATGTTGCCGTGACGTTCTGTGAATGTGCAAAAATGTCGGTGCATAACGTTGCCTACATGCTGTTAATGTGCGGTTTGTTGATCGCCAGACAACGTTGGGTAGTAACGTTGTGGCAGCGTTGAGCAGCACATTCATGGCGTTGACATAAAGTTAACGGAACTTCCCGACAACGTAATCTGGAAGTTGCCTTATGTCACTTGAGCTTTCAGGCAACGTACGTATGTGACGTTCACGCAACACTCAAATGACATTGCAGAATATTTGTAGACTATTTGTAGAATATTTGCAGAGTATTTGCAGAATATTTGTAGCGTGCTGTCAGCATGACACGGCTCACAGCACCGCAAACCCTTAAATTTATGTTTGCTTGGCAGAATATGAATTCTAGTAGTTTTCATGTTGCATGTGCATGAAAACTTAAACAAGAATTGGTGAAAAACAGCATTCTTTTGCCTATATATCTTGTGCATCTTACAAAGATATCTATGTATCTTACCTTGTGGTGGTAATATACAAAATATATATACGTAAAATAATGCTGCTTTTTCCCAATTCTTGTTTACATTTTGATGCTTATGCAACATGAAAAGTACTGGAATGCGTAATCTGTCAAGCAAACATAAATTTAAGGGTTTGCAGTGCTGTCAGCCGTGTCATGCTGACAGCACTGCTGTACGGGCAGCTGATTTGTCTTGCACTATATTGACCCTTTTCGCGGAGCTTTTGCTCTAGACGAACGAGATGGCGCTTTAGGCCGCACCCCATACGTTGCCTCAGCGAATGTGCACTAATACGAAACCATTCCTGCTTCGGCCCTGGTACTGTGCGATCAGCTGTCGGAATGCAAGTGGGTGTTCGCTAATGCACTGCACCCAATTCATGCTGCAAAATGTGAAGCGATAAAGAGAAGACGTGAGCGGTAGTTAGCTGCAAAAATAGTGATGCGCATATAAAGAATGCGAATTTGAGGAATATGTAAGAAACGGAATGAACCTGTGTGGCCGCTGCTTCATAAGGTCTGCCTGTGTTGCCGGCCCTCCGTGATGCACGGCTTTCCTCGAGGATAAAAAAAAAAACGATAGTTCATCCGCCAGCGCTGCATAGCTAACGTCCAAAGAAAGGACTTCAACTCCGGAACGTCGGCACTTAGGAGTGAGTACCGCTCCTTACAAAAAGTCGTGCCACTTACTGGCATAGTAGGTTTCTCGTACGTTGCCTGCACGCATGCACCCCTACTCCAACGCAAACTTGCCCCCCCCCCCCTATTGTCAACGTATGCGAATAAGTGAATGGGCTCTCACTTGAATCAATGTGCCGAAGCATGAGTCACGGCGACTAAACCGACAAGACACGAATGTGGGAAGCTGAACGTTTCGTGACGGTCCACAGAGTAACCGAGGGACTAGCAATAACACGTCTTTGCTACAAGCTACCTCAAAGTACAGAACATTTGCATCCCAAGCTTTGTGCGCAGCAAGAACAACTGTATCGCCGCAGAGCACACCCGCGAGTGATTAAGCTGAAAATAAACAATCAGATAGTGCACCTACCGAGGAACTTTACTGAGTCAGAAACATGACAAGCCGCTGCTGCAAAATGTTTCACAAGTAAGAATGAGCACACTGATCCTGGTTTAATTCATAAGTGGAAAGTTTGGACAGCTTGGGATACATTTCTAGCCCCGCATTTAGTACAAGCCACGTATACGCTGCTCGTGCCGTTTCGACAGCGGGTAATGAGCTCTGAAAGCACTTACATAGGTCCTCTAAAGCTATGGCCAAAGCTTCGTGTCGTCCACACAGTCACCGTCTACGATATCTGTCGAAATGGAGGTTTGCTGCCCCGCGCCGGCGTCACGCGCTTGCATTGTAAACACGGAGCCAACGAAGGCGGCTGAAGCAAGCATTGGATTCGTAACCACGTGATCAAACATGACAGCACCCACGGGAGCACCGGGAAAAGGGTCAATATGGTACCTACGCGCCCTAATCCAGAATCTTTAAGCTGTTCCACATGGTGGTTTGCCTGACTTGTCTTGCTGTTGCCCATAGCACAGCATATAGATGCTGACTGCAAGTAAAAGTGCATAATGCAAAGCTGCAAAGTGGTTCATAAGAACACTTTTTCATTTCGTCTATAACAGCAAGAGAGCAGTATGCACGTCCAGTGTGCAGAGGTTCTTGTATAAAGGTTCTCAAAGCAGGAAAGCAAAAATATTCCACAAATGTTCATTTTCCTAAAACATATCACTTAAACTTAGGCCACAGAAAAAAATCGGTTTCTTTGCTTCCGACTTACTGCTCCAAAAATTATGTGTCGGTAGCTGCATGTGCTTTCAAGAAATTGCATAACAGCCAACATGAGCTGCTAAGAACAAACGCTAGTATGTAGGAATTGTTTGTGCAGGAGGAATATGTGGTGGTTGAATATGCACCCATGAATATGCATTGGTCCACCTTAATAGTGAATATGTCATAGACAAACCTGGTTATAATGTCAAACCATGCATTTATTTACCGTCTGCTGACATCATACTGGCAAACAAATAATGACACTTAGATAACAGTAACTTAGAAAAACAACATGAACAGCACTGATAACACACTTAAAAATATTTTTCATTAAACATCTAGGGATTGTATCGCATATTAAGACACTCTACTAACAACTACAACACCATATAAGTTGCCTTCCCATTTAGGTCAGACTTCGAAATTTCTTGCTTTTTGTCGAGTTTTCATTTTTCAATGGCGGAACACAATTTATACTTCTTAATAACAGCACAAATACTGTCCTTATTCACTTTGTAATGTGCAAAAGCACAGCACAGTACCACTGCGGTTGAATACTATGTGCTGCCAAGCATCCAGCCAGTGTTTGTCCTAAGCTTGCAGACATTGCAGCAAGTGTGAAGTAGTCAACACAGCCCAGGGCGTAGAGGGACAGAAAGTCATCCAAGCACGGACAGCCAGCCTTCACTTTTGCACAGGATGGCCAGCAGCACACGTGATGCACACATGCCTCCCTCAGTAGCTTAACTTGTATCCAAAGAGAGAGAAAGAGAGAGAGAGAAAACTTTATTTTAATTAGGCACGGAGAAGTGTCGATCTCCGTGGTGAGTGGAGCCTTCAGTCCAGGGCCCCAGCGGCGGTGGCAGCACTTTCGGCTCGGGCGATTAGCTTGCATCCAGAGACCTCACTGGTTTCGAAGTCAATAATGCGGCCAGCTGCAGAGACATGAATTACATCAACCTATGAAGTGCCCTCTGAAAAACTGAAGGAAACCATGTTTACTGTGAAAACAGGCTATAAAAATGCCTACAACTTAAGCTTCGCATAACTGTGAAACAAACATTAGTGACCCTACGCAGAAGAATGATGCAAAACATCAAAATCAAATTTCGGTAAAACCTAACAATTATAGCCATAAGTTCGGACACAAGAGCAAGAAGAGCACAATAAACAATACCCACAACTTCTTTTATTGCGCTAAGCAGTTAAGACCTGGGTATCAGTATATTCATTTAACATAAAGCTTCCTTGCAATGCCACTGCTGCTTGTTACATCCAGTTCAGTCTTGGAAGAGAAAAAAATTTACAAATGAAGTGAATGCTCTACCACGGTCCCAAAACCACATTTCATTCGTGATGAAAGAAAGTTCCAATCAGTGAGTGATAAATTTTTCTTGTTGGTACAACATATTGGTGAATTGCAGCACAGCTATTGACGACAGAAAAGACGAGACAATAGACTTGTGCTAACTTCCAACAAAAATCTTTATTTTCGGCGACCCATGTTTATAGCCGCCTCTCATTACATTGTACAAGCGTAATTCACACCCTTAGGAAGGTCAACTCTGTGTCTGATAAGTGTACAGATGCTAACATATACAGAACCAAGTCGCGAATCTTTTCAGCCTCAATAATTTCGCGTGTTAGTTGATCACTGCTTCTGCTGGCAACAGTACAGCGAGAAAACAAAGGTTCACAGGCGCACGAACTGCAACGACGTGCAGCCAACTGTCACACACGTTTTTCTTGACATTGTATGAGTGTTCTCTCAGCCGGTCATTGATACAGCTTCCTGTTCGACCTGTGTATTGTTTACCACAAGAAAGAGGGGTACATTAAACTATGTTGCTAACATAGGTGACGAACGGTTTCTTGTGCTTTTTGCTACACTTGTGTGCTGCGCTGCGTCATTTCCTTTGATTACACAACTTTATAAACTTCAGAGGTGCAGAGAAGACAACTTGAACTTTGGAACGATCTGCAGTTTTCATGATACTGTGAGACAGCTTATGAATGTATGGTATGACAGCCATTGTATGTCTGTCAAATGCAGTGGCCACATGGAAACCACTCGGCGCATGCGCTTTTTAGAGTAGACGTCATGTGGTCACTGCATCTGACAGACATAAAAAGTGGCCGTCATACCCTACATAATAAGCTCTCACAATATCAAGAAAATTGCATATCATTATAAAGTTGTGTAATCAAAGGCAATGTCGCAGCAGGCCACACATATGTAACAAAAACACCAAATTCCGTTCGTCACCTGTGTTAGCAACGTGGGTTATTGCATCCCTCTTTCTTGTGGTAAAAACAGTACATAGGTCAAATAGGATGCTTTATCAATGACCCGCTGAGAGAACACTCATAAAATGTCAAGAAAAACGCGCGTGACGGTAGGCTTAAATGTCATTGCAGTTCGTGTGACTCTGAACCGTCGTTTGCTCAGTGTACTGTTTCCAGCAGAAGCGGTGATGAACTGACACGTGAAATAATTGAGGCTGAAAAGATCTTGCGACTTGGCTCTGTGTGTATCAGCACACCATCTGTACACTTGTCAGACAAAGAGTTAACTTTCTTCCTAGGGGTGCGAATTTCGAATGTGCAATGTGGTGACTGGACGCTATAAACATGGGTCGGGGAAAATAACGCTTTTTGTTAATGTTGCCGCAAACCGGTCATCTTGACTCTACTGTCGTTGCCTACATCTGCACTGCAATTCACCGATAAATTTGTACGTGCATAGAAACTACTGGCTTAAAAGACTATATATATATAGTCATTCAAGCCAGTAGTTTCTATGCACGTTTGCAGTTTCTATATGCAGTTTCTTTATATAGTGAAATGGGGTAAATAGAGGAGAAATGAAGAAATCACAAAAATGGTCCAATCATGCCTCGTGTATGAAGTCCCAGACGGAGTATTCTGGTCGGGGCTGGTTGGTACATCATTAGGACGGTACCAAACAGTGCTACGACGGGATGAAGTGAGTACTACAGACAAAGAGTGAAGGGTCGCGTCGACTGTAGTGTCGAAGTAGACTGTAGACGTGGACTGTAGTGTCGACTGTAGTGTCGCGTGGGCTGTTGTTATTGGGTATTGTCCTTTCTTTTAATTCCTAATGTGCAGCTTCAGATATGTCTACGCAATGTCTTTGTAGCCTGCGGAACTCCCACAATAAATGTTTTGTCATCAGTCGAGTGCCTGAGTGGCACGTCGAGCAGGTAACTGGTGTTGTAGCACTTGCATCTAAGTTCGGCGAGTGCTCAGCTTTGTGGACTTGAATAATATAGTTCTGTGGTTTCTCACTATAGCAGTACAAGATGTTAAAGCGTAAGCTTTTCTTGAAAAGATGCCACTTGGTAAGCCCGTACTTTATCAGAGCATAGCTGGGATGCGCCTTAGCGAAAAAAATAACAGCAAAAGGCAGCTTTATGTCAGCTACCTGCACAACAATACAACGAACAAATGAAAAATATATACAGTCAACTGTCAGAACCTTGACCTCGCTTAATTTGACTTTTTACTTTCGAAAGAACTGCAATGTCCAAACAAGAAACCACACATATTGCCATGGAACAAAAACACACTTATAAGAGTGCATAAGCACGTCGCTTTGGTGAATTCAGCCTCTACGATGTCCCCTCATGCGAGCAGCGGCTACTAAAGTTTGAAAAACAAGAAATCCAAAAAAAAACAGCTGTACTGCTTCCCTTGGTGTCTTGCTGTTTTACTTTGCATTTACTTTTATTTTTCAAAACTTCCAGAACTTAAGTTTTCCTTACTGAGGAAAACATGTTGGCGTTCAGTGATGCATGTCGGTTGAGTTGTGCTTCAAGAGCAAGCAGGAAACCATTACAGACCTCCTCGGGTGATCAAAAATACCTGCTTTTATTTTGCCACTGTTAATTCAATCTTTCGGATAATTCAACCAACTCTTGGGGTCCTGCGAACGTCAATTAGCAAAGGCGACTGTACATGTTACGGCGCATAAACAACACACTCGGTTGCATTGACAGTGCTACGTATGCATTAACCAACCCTCAGGATGCCATCAGATCTCGGAGGCCACACTTAGCAGAGGCAGCTACATGCAACTGGCGCGTGAAGACCAGAAGTGCAAAGATGAAATACTTTTTATGGTTATTTTGAGATTACAGAATTCTGTATTCTGCATTTGCTCGCCTCAAGAATAGCAATTGTAGTCAGAAGGGTGCAACTTTGGACCCGTTGGTGATGCATATTTGAGTGTGGTGAAGCGCGAAAGACGGGACAGAGTGAGGCGAGACGGACGGGACAAGCGCTACTGTCAACTGTGAACGTTTATTGGAAAAAATTTCCTGCAAGTACAGCCGGCCGCTTTCCCGCATCCGCTCCTACAAGCCGTCGCAGAAACCTTTCTTAAATAGCTGAACAAAAAGCAGCGGTAAAGGTTGCAGGTATTCCGCAGAAGAGGTGTTTATTCGCGGTTGATCCGCATGTGCCGAAGGTTTCGCACAACTTAAGGAAAGTCGCAGGGAAGAGGAAGTATGGAGTGGATCTTGTGTTCTCTGCGTCATGCAAGTTGGCAATACTGTGCAAACGCATCACGGGTAGTCAGGAAAGGATTTGTTGTACATCAAAACACTTGCATAAGCGTGACCCATGCGCCACTGTGTTCATGTTTACTTGGGACAGACCAGCCAGTGCCTGAACGACCGGCTACGACAACGCTACAGGTGTTGCAAATTGGGAGAATGGTTAATATTGTTCTACACTGCAAAAGTTGCGGTTGCTATCCGCGGATGAGGAATACGGAAGCTCTAGGCTGTGGAAAAACCAAATTAGAACGCGAGCTTTTGGAAGCGGGGTTATTCGAAAATTCTGGACCTGATAAGTACGTTAGCGCCACTTCGGAGGCACTTTTAAACGAAAAAAAAACGCGCCTCATGGGTAGCCACAAATAAGCTGGTTCGTTACTTCTGCTTTTGTTTGTTTTTAAAGACGATAGTGTTTCTTGGGCTACCTAAACGCGAAAAACTTTGTCGGTCACTCGATTCAACCTCCCGGCCAAAACCAAGTATGAGGAGAAGACGATTTCTTCTCCTCAGGGGCACGACATTTCGAAAGATAGGCATCAAATGCATCTGAAAAGTTAATAATTTCGGCGCAATACATGTATTGTTACAAACATTACAAAAACAAACTTGGAAGAATGTGAATGATACTTACTACCCACAGCTTCCTCTTTATGGGCGCTCTGAAAGAATTGTGCACAATATAAGCAGACATACAATGTTATTGTTATTTTTAATCCTTCCATCAAAATAAATGGTCAGTTAGCAGCAGTCATGTTGTATGGTACCCGTTTCCTCCCCGTGTAAATTCTGTCCTGAAAAGTTACATGAACTGACCGGCGAACTCATAAGTACACTACAAATTTCACCTAGCAAACACGGGTGGCTTTCAGATAATGAACAAATATGGTGATAGGCCTCTGTTGGCATACTGTAGCTATAGTAGGTGCAAGTTAGCTTCGACACTGCTGCGATACTTCAGATGTCAGGCGTCTACAGTGCTTAAGACACCACAGAAGTAAGTGCAAGTACACAACAAAACAAGCGGCGCATCAACCATATATTTGACTTAAGTAGTGACAACATAGGTTGTTTCGTGTAGCTAAAACACTAGCTAATATGTAGAAAGTATATGCACAAGTATACATAGCTATAGATATTTGCCTACCTAACTTAAGACTATCAGAGTTGAAGTGCATATGATACTTGTTCTAGACACTGGTAGTTTTCTCAAAAATACTCTTAGAATGAGATATAATGCTTTCAATTCATCCACCCAGTAAACGAAGTCTTAATGTATCATTATAATTTGGACTTGTGGGTTGAACATATTCTGACCTGAGCAGCGCCAAGCAGAATGAATAAACCGACTACCCACTGTGCTGACCAAATACACAGGATAAACGAGAAGATATGGAAAGGGACCAAAAGTACTAGAAATAATTCTTGAGAGCGGCAGAATTAGGGCTTCTTGATTGATTGTCACTATTAAAATTACACTAAAGCCAATTAGAATGTTGTGTGTGGTGTAGTTGAAATCAAATTCATTTCACGAGCAACATTGCAATAACCAGCAAACACCAAAGCAAGAGCAAGCAGGCAGTTTAGCACTATGTGCGAAATAGTGTACTTTTTTAATGATAGAGCATCAATACAATGAACTACCTACTAGTTAAGTATGTGTTCTATGCTGTATTGACTTAAAGTGAAAATAATGTAACTGGACACAGACTCGCAATTGCTACAATGCCTACTTGCATGAATGGGGATAGCTTGCCAAGAATATAAAAAAATGGGAGAGAAAAATGCAAGCTTACTGGAAACCGCTTCAGAACTGTAGTAACTGCAGCACAGGGAATACTGTCCTTCATGTATCATTTCAAGAAGTTTAAGCTCACCAAATGTGTATTTGCCAGTGGCAGTTATTCTGGGAACAAGACAGAAATAATCGTGAATATGATTGTTAAACAATGGTAAGCACACTGTGTGCTTAGACCTATGACATATTTGGCACACTAAACATTAAATTCCTACATGCGCAGAAGCTCCACAAGAGTGTAGCATAAACATAAAAAACTCGGAAATAAATTCTACAGCATAGAAAATTTCAAAACAAGAAAACTAACATAAAAAGTTATAAATAGAGTGTGTACTAAGCAAAATTAAAATGTAACTTGCAGCCAAGCGAATGGTGCAAGACGAAGTACGTAACATCAGGACAAGTTAGGTCTAGTTTTATATAGAACGCGATAACGTGTGCATAACAGCTATAGACACAAATAAACAGCAAGTTGCATAAATATTTGGCCTAGTTAGTAAGCTGTGTTCAGTAACGTCGATTAACTTATCTACGAATGATACCGAGATGCTACTTTTTGGAACACGTACAATACACACATACCTGACCCGACCATACAGATTACACGTTGCGCTACGGCAGGCATAGACAAGGGGTCTTGTGGCTCCACCATTCTGTGGGCACTGTTGTAGGTCGCAGCCTTGCCACTATAGAATAAGTTCTGTGTTAGCTTACAGCAGTGGCACATATCTCTATAAAGGGTGTTTCAATTTAGCTGCCCCAAATTTTAAAAAAATTGCCTGTGACAGATAGCGCAATTATAATCCTTGGTCTAAATTACTTGATGAGGTGGTTATTACTTCCACGAGAAATCGAAATGCCTAATTGAATAATTAACATATTTACGCTAATTACCTTTTAAATGAAGTATTTTACGGCACATTTTCAATCTAGCAATTATAGCCGCTCAGTTCGCAAGGCGTATCCACTTGGAACGAATTATCAGGACTGAAGCAGTTTAGAGATATTAATTTTCGAAGTGTCCGACGAAATGCGTGGGCGTTCCAGTTAACTTTGTGGTCCAATGCATAAAACAGCGTTTTCCTCAAGAAGTTAACTGGTATTTGCCGCTTCACCGGGGTGCTCGCAAAATGCCGTAAGCCGCGTTAAGCCACTACTTGCGGGCGCACCGTGAAGGCGAAGATAATTAGTGGTTTACCAGGAAAAATGGATTACCGAATGCAGTCATCTCTGACAAAGACAAGGCAGAAAGCCATCTTTCTATGTGTTTTTGAGGTACAATTCCGGTTTTTCAATTTGGATTACGCAGTACTAACAATTCTACGACGTCATTCCATAAGACGACCAATGTCGGCTGTGACGGCTAGAATATGATAAAATGTAGTAATATCTAGATATAACGAAGCCAGTTCAGCGCCTCTTTCAACGTCGCTATAGCGAGGTTTCGCTGTAGCGTCTTGAGGAATAATTTCAACGTCGAAATATATATTTTTAATTTGTCGAATGCTCTATGGTGCCTTTAGTCTTTAATAAGGCCATGTTACAGGAGATGTGTTATGTTAATATTTCATTTCTTGCAGGCAATTCAATGCGGCCTTAGCGTAGTGCAAAAGGGATACTACCGATGCTGGTGGAGTTCACTCAACTCACGATGAAAATATTAAACGCGGAAGCGCTTATCCTGGCTGTCCACCTTTGGTTATCCTTGTGGGAATTTCTCCTCGCGTTCTTTAAGACCGCGATTGACGTCAAGGCCATGTATTGACGTAGTCCCATGCCGTTTACGCGCTTAGACGTTATTTGAAAGTGAAAAGTCAAAATGGATGCTCCTGTTTCTTTCCACATTTCATCTACGCTGCCGACATGTGCCTCTTTGATGCCGCGTGACGTTTAAGAGATAGTCAGCTCACGAGCCTTCACTGCTTACGAAGCAGAATAACATTGCAAATTATCTCCCATCAGTAATTTTCGGCTGTAATAAACATTAAAAAATATTTGATTACCTCTGTCTTTTATTATCCCCATGACTAATTCAGGACGCATAAGGTAATGTAATAATATGGTAGCTAACTAGGCAGATATGTATGTAAATGTAGCTCAAACTGTTCTCGCTTCATTTCGCACATCGGGAACAATCAGCCTCTTGCATGGTAAAAATATTACAGCGGCGAAAGGCAGTGAAAACAACAGAAACCCCCCCCCCCCCCAAAAAAAAAAACTATCAGTGCCGCTGTAGTATTACGCTCCGATTTTCAAGGAGCACAAAACTCTTACATGCATCTGAAAACGCGCTGTTCTTGTGTTTCAAGACTATTACTGTCGTCGAACCCAGTGACCAGCTTTTAGGTATTTCTTATTTGCGAGCTTTTCAGTAAACCTAACACGAATTTGCTAGCAGTATTACACCTATCAAACGAGGTTAGGAAGTGATTATTTTACCAAACTGACTCCATCATGCAAACTTGTTATATTATTTTGCTAAGAAAGTGAAATTATTTTTTGTTGCACTCGCTTTTCCAAGGTACTGGTGTTTAGAAATACAAAGCAACAGTAAAACATTTCGAACGTATGATGCTTCTGTTTAAAGGTATCAAATAATTTAAGAGGACATCGATCTCAAATGGAGTCATCCACGGAAACAAGCGATGTGTCGCTATATCGCTGACATTTGGTGCTCGTTTCCAAGAAATGGGTAGATCGCAAAGAAGCCAGAAAAACAATTTTCCTTAAATTTTATGCAGTACGTAAATGAGTGACGCATTTATTAGCATTTCAGTAGATCGTTCAGACAAGCGCTCCTTGAATTAGAGTGCATATCGTAGTCTCGAGAATGCAAAAAAAAAACTCGATATATACTTGGGCACTTCCACCGACAGTGTAGACAACGGGATTCTGAGGGGCGGTATAACCATTAAGCCTAAAATTATAATAAACACATGAAGAAAACTCCATTTGATAGTATTATCCTTGCTGACGCACGGAATCAGTTTATACGTACTTCTTTGGCCGTCCGCGTTCTTTCTCGACTCTGCCGTGGCTTATGTAGAGACCGCTTTCCTTCACGAAACGTTCCTGTCTTCTTAGGAGGCAACTAGGCACACGAACCAAATGGCCCACAAGAAATCTATTGCATTGGTGGTTGCTTTATATGGCGAGCTGTTTTATGGTGTTTCGACTGCGATTCAGATATTGCTTCCAATTCTTCTGAATACTCCTGCGATATATATATATATATATATATATATATATATATATATACATATTCCTTATCTGTCTTAGTCCTTACTGTCATGTTATTGTTTCTTCTTGCCTTGCTTTATTAGCATGTCTTCCATCATTCACCGCGCAGGCCCTCCAAGTGGTGCAAGGTTTTGGTGAACAAAAATTGAATTGCTCACAGTGAAATCCGTCATGGAAAATAAAGTACGACTTTACCATTCGGCGTCGGATTCGTTGCTGGACTGTTTACCCATCGGCGTCGGATTGTAATTTGAATGTAGGAGAAAACCTAATTCTCCTACGAGCAAACTTAAACAAAAACCCCTTTTCCAGCATTTCTACCAGACCTACAAACACGCGTTGCGATGCGAACGGGTCCCGATAACGCTATAGCGTTCTACTCTTAAAGGCGAAGCTTAAGCGTCCTCCAATTTTTTTAAAGCAAAGTTGTTACTCCTCGTCCTCCATCATGAAATTAATAACATAATGAGCAATACTATTATGTGTAACCTTATTTATGGGAATGTATTAGGTAAAATATTCCACCTTGGAATTTCTTTAATTTATTCCGCAAGATTCCTCCCTAATACGCTTTTTTCTTGCTTTTATAGCCATGCATATATTATCTGGAATATGTGAAGGTAAGATTCTAACTTTCTTTAGCTTCTTTATGGCATAACTGTGCGAATTCGGTAGAGCATAACAGGTGTTACCTTTTTGCGCGAAGATAATTTTAAAAATCTCCCGTGCCAGTTAGTAGAAAACTGGCTTTTGAGCTCTAAAAATCGAAGTGCTGCATGTCACCTAGACAACAAATCAACATGGATAATTAGAAAATGGCCATTTTGGGCAGACATTTATTCAAGCTATGAACTCTCAGGGCACGTCTATTGGAACTACTCTTGAAATTGGCATTACATTTAGATTACCACAGTCAAATGTGAGATAAAATGCACTGTTGTGCGTACTCTTTTAACAAAGCAGCTTTTTGAAAAAAAACACCTAGAACGCCAATGTGTTATGTCGCACGTTTTTGGGAACGCATAAATCGAAACCAGTGTCATCCTTATAGTATGTTACCAGCGCAATATCAGTAAAACACAAGTAGAAATCACTGGCACCTTAAGCAGCACAGCCCTTCTGGTGTCTGGGTCGTCTCTTTGTGTTAAGTGCGGAGCAATTTAGGGACCCGGACCGTCGGCGTCTACCGCGTGACCACGCTCAACAACAATTGCTCAATAAAGGGTCAAAAGAAGTGCATAATTGATCAAAATTGGTTCAAAATAAACTAACATGATTCAGAATAATTTAAGACAGAAATAATCAAGCATTATATAGGCGCATTCATTAGCAGAAACTCGTTAAAATCGCTTGTAACTATCATCAGCAATCTTTGGATCCATGTGCGTGGTGATTTCCCCCCAGTTCTGCCTTAGTACAGGTGTCAGAAGGGATGACGGATTGTTAAACACAAGAGAAACACAGGATAAAACAAGATAAACAAAAGCAAAACACAAGAGAAACACCGGCGAATTACTGCTCCGCATTTCCGCAGCTTTTACGTTGAGTGAATCTGCATTACCGCCGAGTTTATCATTGATATCAGCACATTTATCCTCCCTGCTTCAAGGAACGGCAGCAGATATTATAGGCTACATAGCCTGACAAAAGATCTCTGCTCCTATTACACTTCGGCACGCAGGCTGACGAACATGACACAATATTGCACCTGCAATCATATCGAGGAAAAATTATCGTTCACAGCAGAGTAAACTAAAGAGAAATAATATTGATATATTACACACAGCTCGGAAACATAGGCTTATGTTTTACTTTAGTAAAACCCTCTTAAACATTGTATCAATTCCAGCTGCATATTGGTATATCCAAATATTCCTCTTCTACTCTCCTTCTCAAATAACGGCGGCTTGCACTACTTATCTCAAAGTCGAGGGTTGGATACCAGGCACAGGCGGTCTCATTATGACGGAGGAGATATGCGAGAGCATGAGTTTACAGAACATTTGGCACTCCAGGCTGCACGGCAATGGAAGCACGTGCAGTTACTTGTAATGGGCGCACATTATGTTTTACAAACAACGTGTTTCTAGAACCGATGGCTTGGTTCAATGCTGCATGTTTAAAATTTTGCAACAACGCAAGTGGCCGCACCTAAAAAATAACATTTGTTCCTGGAATATTTGCGCGCTATAGGCACTATCATTTTTAGAGTGACAACAGTTGTTTGGTTTGCCCGCCGTTTGCACATAAAAACTGAAGACTTCCCACAGACGCTCAGTTTCCGAAGAGAGAAAGAAACGAAAAATGCTGCCTAAAGTTTCCTTGCGTGTTTTCGTACATCCCACTTTTTATATACAAATTTCTTGCTTGTTACGTTCCCTATTTGTAATCGAAACGCTAACTTTGGCCCCCAACGTGCACGTGCGAATTCCGCACCTGTGCACTGGCATTGTCGCAATCTACAATCAGCCCGAGTACACTAATCCGTTGCTGTAAAAAGAATGGTACACAGACTGCGATTAGTTTTGAGACAACGTTTAGCTGATTTCTTGTTCTTTTGCTGCTTGCATTTTTGCTGCTAGCATACACTAGCAGCAAAATTGTTAAGCGCCCTTCACTCATTGTTGCGTGTGGGTGCACGTTTTCGCAAAGGTTATTTGTACCGATGTCCGCTAGGTACTCTTCACATTTTCAACATCTAGCAGATTTTACTTTGCATTCCGAAATGCCTCCGGCATCCTATCCGAGGCTGACGTGCAATTTGGGCTTTGAAACTTTTCCAGCACTTCAATAAGAGACGAGGGCGAAATTGTTGCTAAAAATTATTCCTAATTGTTTTGTGATTTTCAGTATAAATAGCAGTAAAGAGGGTACATCCCACGTAGCGCAATGGTATAGCAGCTGAAATATCTGTGATGGCAGTATTATACGGGGTTACCATTTTTTAAGTTTTTAGGAATTTTTAAATAACTTCTTTTGCAGGTAACATAATTCTAGTCCTTGAGCTGGATTATTCAAACAGGCGGACATTACTTGCACAAGAAGTCGAAACATATACTCAACTAATTACCAATTCAACTGACTTACTTCTCAAATATTTACCTTACGGCACACATTCGAACTTACGAATTAAAACCGGTAATTCGCGAAGTGTATCCGCTTACAATAAATTTACACAACGACACTAATTCGGAGATATGCGCCCTCAAACACGCCGTAAAAAGGCATTGTTGTTCCAATCGCCTTTTAAGAATACATTAAAGCATAAAAGTAACTGGAACGCCCATGTATTTCATCCCACACATTGGGAAAGAACATCTCGAACTTTGTGCCAAACTGCAGATTAAAGTGGATACGTGTTGAAAACTCACCGGTTACAATTCACATAATGCGATATGTGCCGTAAAGTAATTAAGTAAGAAGTAAATTGATGAATTTCTAGTAAACCTACAGGCAAAAAACGCATAACACCAGAGTCCACTAGTGACCTTGCGTTTATGTCGCGCTTACCGGTGCCTTGTTCGTATACCAAGCGGCGTTACCGCCTACTCGGTATTAGCTATTGTGTATGTTGCAGCTCTCATGAATTGAATAAAGCATTATTACTATTTTTTCGTTTACGTGCGCTGCATCGTTCGCAGCCGACTAATTCGTGTGTCTGCGACAGCTAGCTCTTGCTCTTCCGAGGAGCGGGTACGACTGATTGTTCATTTAGTTCCGACAACGCATACAGGTTAAAACAGTGCACCAGATTTGGAACCATTTCCATAACTAGGCTTTCAAGGCCACTGTTGATGTGCAGTGTGGTCGTATTCCGCCGTTGTGGCGCCACCAATAAAGTTGTTTCTCGTTACCAGCTTGCCTTGCGGAATAAAATTTGAGCAGAAGAGTTTGAAATTTTTGCATTCAGCAAAACCTGCATGCTGATGGAGGCCGAATACAAAAACATATGTGTGCCATGAGTTTGGGGAAGAGCTTGGGTACTTTATGCAGAGCCCAAGATTATCAAAATAATCCTTGGCTTTCCATTATGTTAAACAACACCATTTGGTTTCGGTGCAAAGCAGACGCAACTCACCACATAACATCGGTACTTGAAGCTAGAAACATCGTTTCTGTGCAATGTATGCAGGTACGGTGCACTGCGCTGTATGCCCAATTCCTCTACAAGTTATCATCTTGCGCAGCTAGTAATCGGGAAAGGAAGTACTTGAAATAAGGTCTAGTTTGCCGGCCGAGCTGCCAACCCTGCACTTCCGCGTGGAATGCGCTGTTTTGCTGGAATCTATTTAAATGCCGTGCAGCACATTGTTCTTTGCACTTTCTCAAAGTATATATCGAATCAAACGCCTGATCACTGTCTTAGCGGGAATATCACACAGATTGCAACAACGTATTCACTGATTCTCAGTATCCGCACGCCCTCAAATGCACCTCAGAACCGGATCCTGTGTTTGTCACTTAAAATCCCATAATAAAAAAACTGCGCGGCATGGTCTTTACCACAGGATAGGCTCAATTATGCATTCTCTTTAGCGTGCATAACTGTAAATTTCCATAAGTATTGTGACTGGCGAGCACAGCAATGAATGCGATAAATAAGATCGACGGGACGGCTACCTTGAATGATGACTGCTCCTGCACGAACGAGGGATGGCTTTAGCGCACAACGCTGGATCGGAGGATGGCGCACTTTCGCACAACCCTGCTACCATTGGTATCGTATACAATAACTCTATCAGCGGTGACTGAGTCGCGTCGGCTGGTAGGGAAATCTAAACTGCTCCCCAGATACCTGCCACGGTACCAACGCCTTACATAGGAAGATAGTGGATGCTTACGTAACTAAGTTGTACGGATATGAACGAGCATGTGTAACAAAAGACAAGCAAATCAAATGACCTGACTGGAGCAGCCTTTCAACTCATGCGTTCGCATGTAGTCACTACAAGTTGTATTAGCAAAATGCTCCTGAACATCGTCAGAAGAATTACCTTTCGGGTCCTATCCAGCTAGGTTCCTGACAAATTGCCTGATACGTTGTGATACCGCGCGCACTACTTACCGCACATGACAGTTGCGTGAGTCTTTGCCGTAGGGCACAAAGCTACGTTAGATGCAGTGAATTCATGCTTGAAGTCTACGTGTAAAGCAGCGGCCACATGAGCAGAAAGACAAAGGAAGAGTGTTGTGCTTGTACAGCAGCGCTCATCCTGTGTCCTTCCTGTCTTGTTGACGTCATGTTACGCAATGATTTCAAGCATGCGTCCACACCTGCATCCGAATGCGTCATCCTGTTGCGCGCAAACTCCCATGGCCATGCGAGCCACAAGGTTCTTTAGCGAGTACTCACGGGGGCGAAATGCGAAAACACCCGTGTACTTAGATTTAGGTGCACTTTGAAGAACCTCAGGTAGTCCAAATTTCCGGAGGCCCCCACTACGGTGTGCCTCATAATCAGAACTGGTTTTGGTGGGTAAAACCCCATAATTTAATTTCTTTAATGTTTCGGAGAAGGTAGCGCGTCTGCCTATTTCTGCACAATATAATGCAAGTGCAGGCAGTATCGGCAACAAAGTTCATAAAATGCCACTCTTTCTTTCTACTTCATTTACAGATGCCTTAGAAGGATCATCCCAGAACTCTGGAGAATACGATTATTCTGACAGTAAGAACATTGTTTGTAAAAACCTCACAAGTTATTTCGTTCTCTGAAATGCCATGCAAAATTATTTAGAGTGTTTCCATGCAGATTTCTCTGATATCAGAGGCACAGTGACAAACGTGATTCACAGGACTATACAGACGAATTATCGAAATAATTAGTAATTTTTAGTAACTAGTAAAGGCAAATATTTGCCATTGTGAAACAAAGATTCGAACGAAGTTTCGATCCTTCATCTATGTTGCATACACGTGCCATTCACGTGAATAGTTTTACCGTATCGCAAGGCTGCCTTCATACTTCATTTGCTCGTCTCCAGATGGCAGCATATTCTTTCTCGCTTATTTTAATCTTTTTATTTCACGATAGCGTTGAAGGGGCCACCACACCAAGTTAATGAGCTTGAACTTGAGCAGCTTTTTTGAGAGAAAACTGTATGTTAAACCAAACGCGTACCACAGCAACCTCATAAAATGTGAGTGCATTCGGTTTCGTAGAAAGTTTTTATTGTATTTTTTAATGCTGTTGAATAGTCTTGCAACAATAAGTAATCACAAAATCAAACTGCAAACCCAGAGACGGCTCCCTTGAAATAATGGAAGCCGATCTCGAACGCGATGCTTTTGTATGATGCAAGCACCGGAAGCTATTGCCGGAGATGAAAATTTGTTACAGCCACCATACGTCAATCGTTTCGTTTTTTGACCACTAGCATCTAACGACATTACGTTTCTCAAGGACCACACCGGCAGTCGGCCTAAGGCAACCGGAAACTGAGGTGTCACTGAAACCGTGAGAATAAAAAGTCGGCAGATTCCACGCCCTCTGGGAATCCATGTTATGCGAAGCAGTGTGCGGGGAGCCTACCTAGTTAACGAAACGACCATGAAAGCACCAAGACGTAGGTGGCTCTTTCATGACCTACATGACACGTATGTCATGATATTCATGTCATGAGTTCTCAGGAGTCCCTTTAGCTACACCTAAGAGACCTTAGGGTGAAAGCCTTAGTCATGTTCATGATTATGACTTCGACCATCAACCTTTAGTCTTTTCCTCCTCTTAGTACGACATCCGAAGCCGTTCCATTGAGTTTTCAGTCTTATTTTATTTATTTATTTATTTATTTATTTATTTATTTATTTATTTATTTATTTATTTAACAATACTGCTGATCTCACACGAGATCATAGCAGGGAGGGCACACACATGAGTATGGTGGAAAAGATACATAAGACAGGTATGTAAAACACAATGCAATACAGTGTTACAATAATTATTCATCAAGTCAACTGTAACAATATAACGGACAAAAGACTTGGAACACAGTAAAAGTAAGCAAAACAAAACTAAGTCAACAAAAAGAAAGGTAGCACAATTGTGACGCAAGTGCGAAATCAGAATACATAGAACGTAATACAGTGCAAAAATGCACATAATGAGGTGTAAGATTAGTGATCAACAGCTATGCACGTATTATTTCCTCGACCAATGCTAGAAAATTTTCCAAAGTCTGAGTGCTCGTGACTGAAGGGTCCAGTTGGTTCCACTCTCTGATTGCACGATTAAAATAAGAGTATTTAAAACAGTTTGAGTTCTACCTGCTTTCAACAAGGGTATGAGGATGTTTATGATGTGTAGGTCTTGTACGGGAGAAAGAGATAACTTTAGATGTGTCAGTGTTTATTTCGCCATGAATTAATTGATACAAGAACTTCAGTCGGGCTAGTTTTGCTCGATTGTGTAAGGTTAGCATACCAGATTGCTTTAGTAAGCTAGTTGGTGAGTCAGTTAGCTTGTATTTAATAAAGATAAACCTTAACGCCTTTCTCTGCGCCCCTCTAGTCTGTCAATAGGTTCGTTAGTGAAAAGAAACCAAACAATGTTAGCGTACTCAAGGATTGGTTGAACAATCATGCGATAAGCCAACAGCTTTGTGGCGGGTGGTGCCAGGCGAAGTCGTCTTCTCAGGAAGAAGAGTCACTTTAGTGCAGTCGATGTAATGTTTTCAACATGCGTATTCCATCGAAGATCATGGTATAACGTTAAACCCAAGTACTTATGCTCTAAAACCCTAGTCAGAGGCGTGTTATTAATGGTTTAGGTGAAGTGCGATATTTGTTTCTTCCTAGTTATTGTTAATGTTACCGATTTCTGTGCATTTAGTGTCGTCTGCCACTCCTGACACCAAATAAAGACCGACTCTAGAGCATTATTTAGAATTTCATGGTCATCATTAGAATTAATTTTACGATACAATATGCAATCATCCGCAAAAAGACGGATATTTACTTAACACCTAGCAGGCAAGTTATTCATTCGCGGGTGTCGGAAACAAGTAGAATCGATACTGTATTCTTTAAATTATGAATTGAAATTTCTAGCTGGTTAAATTAAAAAAAGAAGGCAGCACTTCACATTTCTCTCCCTTAGCTGCTTATTTATTAGAAGTAGGTGAGGAAATTGATGCTTCTTAACGATGAGCGAGGGTGGTTTGTATTAAACCTTGTGTCGATTTATATGCATCTGTATGGGTCACGGAGTCCTTCGATGGCTAAAGGTTAAAAAGAGAAGTCTAAAAAAAGCACAAACATTGTGCTCCGGGAATAATTTGTACAACTTGACGAGCGCTGTTGTCTGCTAGAAACCCGGTTGCATTGGTTCTGTTTAGAAACCAACTTCTCACGCAGTGAGAGGGTAACAGCGTTAATTAGCGATCACACGTTTATGGTTGCGCGAAGCCCAGCAGCTGAATTCGTTTGTTTGCCTACTGTCCCTCCTCGAGAACACCGTCTCCATTGCTCTCCGTGTACCCTGGAGTGCACGTTTTACGGTTTATCTACTTACAACGACGAGCTTCTCTGTTTCTTATTATGTCTTGGGCTTGTGTCGTCTGACCTAACGCCCACATTGGAAGGTTCGAAGGAAATGATGATTACGTGGAGCACCTCAAACAATGTATCGGTTGCGGAAGATAACTGACATAGCCGATGTTAGAACCGCAAGAGTCTTTACCGAACAGAGGCCTGTTGTCTATCTCCATTCCAGCACACAACACAACTTGGTATTCGTAGGAGTCGGCACGTCAGGTGCGCCGACGGCAGAAGTAGCACCAGTTGTCGCACTATGGGCTTGAAGTTTTGTCCGGCGGGACTGAAACCGTTGTTATTGTAGAAAAGCAAGTTGTCGGATAAAGGTAACCTGCTCATGTAGACATGAAGAAAACAAGGTTTAAAAAAGGGGGCCTTCTGTGTTTGTGTAAGTCCCTCGCAAATGTGTGAGGCTCTGGCAGTCTTCGAGAACAATTTTTTTTTCGGATCTGGTCTGGTGCAGGCTCAGGAACAGTAAGAATATCGGTTGGGGTGCAGCTTCAGCGAAAATTCCCGTTCGGGTGCAGTTAGCTTTTTGGGTTCGGTTCGGCACCCGAGTTATAATCGTTTTATGTGGAGAACCCCATGTGATAATTAGAACTACAGGACAAAAAGCATATTTATGTTGATATGAATAGTTTATCACCACACAATTGTATAAAAAGTATGTCGCCAGCGAAAACACAGTGTATTCGTGCGCTCGGTCGTCGCCACGAGGGCCGGTCCATGCAGGGTGGAAACGGCAATTCGCGACATATAACAGATGACAGTGTATTTGCCAACCGGGATTGTCACCTGTTAACTCAACGCATATCCTGTGTGCTTGTTCTGTTTGTCTCCATCCCGTTTTCACAGCCGTCATATTGAGCTTTTTTGAAAGATGTATATTATATAATGTAAGCATCGTATATTGAAAAAGCGACAATACTTAAATAAACAGTAGCGGAAAATATTTTGTTTGAATTCAAATGAGCAGAAATCAAAAACTATTAAAATATAGGGACCTTTTATATCACACTTCGAACTCTTTATTAAACGTGCAAGAAAGTAATATTGGTTTTCTAATGCACGTGCTCTCTCGATGACAATCTTCAGTTGAATCACAATATGCGCATATACCACTTTCGACGATCTCTTAGCGAATAGTTTTATCAAATTCCAACAACCAATGGCATCTCTTAGCGAGCATCATAAACTTCCTTGCCTATTAGTTACTCTTGCCTCCTGTAACATTATAACTGTTGTCTCCATCCATTTACTTCAAACACCAGCGATAGTTCAGGCAATTCCGCGTATGATTTATAACTGCCTGGTAGTGTGGACCAAATTTACATGAATTGATATTATCCTGAGTAGCGATGTTTTAACTAAGTTTCACAAGCAAGGCTGGAACATTAGGATGCAGTAGAAAATTGGTTAACTTGCCACTCCATCGAAGTAACCTTGTGATTTTTCTTGCTGCGTCCGAAATTTACACAGGCTGATGAATTTATACTAAGTATTGTTCTTCGCGCATTGAAAATGATGTGTTGCATGACTATGCTAAGTCTCCACTTCTGTATTTCTTCCAGGTGCACCAGCGACATGCTATTTCACAAATTCCACGGTTGGTCTGGTGCGTGCCTATAGTACATTCATATATTTCTTGTTCCGTTGACAAACGTCGCAGCATACGTATATATTCAGAAATACATACAAAAGTTTCACTGATTCCATAATTATTTGCATGAAAGGCAAACGGAAATTGGTCCATTTCAGCAATTCTTCCCACTCGGAACGCGTTTACTGCGTGAGCATTGACACACGCTACAGTGCGACGATGTGCACAACTTATGTAATGGCGCCAGCCTAATTTCAAAGACGACAGTGCCTGCCGCATGACAGCCATAACGCCCGCGGCGAAGAAGACACTTCGTTCACGTAAATCCAATATAGCGTAGGCTCGTACCTGCGAGGGTATTTAAAAGAATGGTCGGTCCGCTCAAAGCCGCACGATGAATGACTGCTTCATCGCGCAACATCCGTTTCTTTGCCACCAGTTTTATGCGGCATACATAGACCGTAGCCCCCACTCTCAGAACGTGACGTGCATAAAGGGCGCACTGAATTTGTAGAGCCTCAAACGTCTTTGCGAGGGAGACAGCCTGGTTCGCATCGGCTGCAGCATTGCGTGCTATGGGCCTGAAGTATATGCAGACAGGCCAGCTCTCTGAGAATATGTGTTGAGTGAAAACACTTTTTTTTTTTTTTTGCAATTCACACAACCTTCGGTACACGTTATGAATGGTTACGCGGATATTGCGGTGTGTATTTATATTATTTAGAAATACTCGGAACCCTCTCTTGAGGGTCATTACATCCACGATTGCATAACAGTATGCATATGAACGTTAGACTAGAATAATAAAACAGGAGGAAATTCACGTTTAATGAACTGCTTCCAGCGCCTCTCGAATGAATTCTGCGAGCCCCTCAGGCCAATTTTGTGCGTTGCATTAAGGTACATTACGGGCGCAATCTCGCATATCAGACATAGCATCACAGGATCCGAACTTGTATGCCTCATGCAGGCTTCGGACGTGCGCAATATGTTTCTACAACTCAAAATAACAAACAATGCCATAGAATTGGACGATTTATTTTCAAAGGTGGTACCACGGCCGGTAATGAAAGAACGGAAGGCAGCACTTGCCGAGTTGCGGCACCCTCCATGGGTGAGAGTATGGAGCCGCAGTTTACAGTTTTCGCGGCATCTGTCGACCAGGCGGTTAGGCTCCGGGAGAGTCAGGCCAGCCGACACGGGACTAGTTGCGGCGGCTGGTGCACTGGCATTGAGTGTTTATTTTCTTCATATGTTTTAGCGCAGGTGTTCGTCAATTAACAAAAATGACGCCACTATTCGGCTAACCTTGATACACGCTTTAATAACGCCGCGAACCTGTCGCGCATGTAGCGGTGTGCGACCAATGCCAAGAATACAATCCAAGTCCGTTGCTATACATAACCTGCATTGTTGTGGAGATTAGCAAGACTGTTTTATTTTGCGGCTGCGTTTGCGCCAAGAAATGGCTTAGTTTTTTTTTTTACTAAAAATTACGTTACATTGTTTCCTAAGTGATAAAGGAAAAATGTTTTAAACCTTCACAGCAAATTAACTACTTATACAGCGATTTATACATTGTTTTAGATTATCTTGCTTGCTGTTGTCTTCCGTTACGGGCTTTTCACTCCCGACCCATCGCGGGCCCCTCAAGCGCAAACTCGCCCTGGACTCAGAAGAACATGTGTGTGCGGCCACGACACTTGACGACGAAATGCGCGGAGTTATAGATTCTGATTGCCGAACTACTTGCGTAGATTTCACAGCGTTGCCCAGTAAATATAGTACGGAGCACACGGAGTTTCCGGGCGACGCTAAACACCAGGCTGGGCTGCTCTGCTCCAGCTCTAGAATATAAATGCCCGGACATAAGGAATAATTAGGAACGTTTACAATGCTCTTCTGAACTAGCCGAAAATTGAAATTATTTGACTTGCATATCACAACATATACCTAGTTTCCTGCAAATTTATTAGCTGCAAATTCTAACTCGGTGTATCATTTAGTTCTGCCATAGCCCCGGTAAAAATGACTATAATGCTTTATAAGGCTTTCCAGTGCTGACATAAGTTATTTCTCGGCGTAACTGATCCAGAGTTTTTAACTTTGGCTGCACATCACCCCTAGCATAACCTACATTTCTACGAAATGTCAACTCGCTGAGCTGTTCTGTTCTCCCAGGAGATGGGAATTTTACGTATAACGGCTGTATAACGATTTTGACAACACGCCTACATTCTTTTGCAAAACTCCTTATTAGCTGATGCTGTTTACAGATTGGCAACACATCACCAGCATGACATGGTTGCAATTCAGTAACTCAGCAATCAACAACGGTCAAAAATTGGGAAACTGCACCTATTTAACCTTACTGCGGGCGGCCCGGCCGGTTACGCGCGCTCGCCCGGGGCGCTATAACTTGAAAGCCATCTGCGACGGGGACGAAGTCCGCCGTGCGCGGTGTTTCCGCGGCTTAGTTCGCGTTGATGTGAGACGCAGCACGAAGCTCAATTCGATGGCTGCTAGTGACACGCTTTTTCACTCCACCGTTTTGACAGCGAGTTTCGGCGGTTAACGAGTGAGATGTGTTCATGTTTGCTTGTGCGCGCGGGACGCCATGCTTGTTAATTGAATTAGTATGCCTATGTTTACAAGTTTATACCGCCGAGAAAACTACTATTCTTACTTCGTATAGCTGTCCACTAATTTACTATCGCAATCCATGCTTCGCTTTTCGAGCGAAACTGCGACTTTGTTTCCCAGTTTCTTGGCATACAGCACACAGCTGCACATCAAGGCATTCAGCGCGCTTCCTAAACAGCTTCCATGTAGCACTTTCTTGCACAACACTCGCATCAAGTACATATGGTTCCACATAAAGATTGCCTATACAAGGGGGAAGGACCAGTTTGGAGTACTTCAGAAGCATAGCAAGGCTAAAAAATCAAGACAGCACAATAATTTAGACTAACGTTCACAGTGTATACTGAACAATAATCGGCTGCGTTTCAATTTTTTTATTTAGATATCAGCAAATTGTACTAATTTTTGTACCAATGGCACATCGCAGTGGAATGACACCGCCCCAGATAATGCGACATGTTACGTGAGTACCTTCTGCACCATCTTTACGGACACTGAGAAACTACTATTTCCGGATATTGAGGTTCAGTTACTGATTACTTGAACACATTGCCGCCTCATACTGTTAGTTGGTGATCAAGCGAAAGCTTTACCGAGCATGACTGGATCTTGTGCCTTAAAGTGCGAGGCAAGAAAGGGGCGCCATAAATAACAGGTGCATAAAAACACTTCGTGCTACAGCAGACATCCCTTGTTCTAGCATGCGAGGAGAGCGCGTATTAACATGGGCCTTCATTCCTGGCTCTACAAAGCGAATATTAAAAAAAACACATTAGAAAATCTCTCGAACTTTCATGCCCATTTCGAGTTGACGAGAAGCGAATGTCACAACACTTCTGCCTTCCTATAAAGGGGCATGAGTCCCAGAAATTGCAATGCATTTTGGCTGAATAGTCACTTTCGACTACAGAAAAGATCCAGACAGCCGACAACTGCAGATCACCAGCTACGGTATTGTCGATGCCCGATGCCACACTGCAGACATATTCGAAGCCCGTTTTGGCAGAGCTTCGGGAACGTTTCATTTCATTAGTATAGACTTGTGTTAGGCCGCGATTTTTTTTCTGCGATTTTGACGAGGTGTTGGCCTTACACAGGAGCGGGCCATTTGGAATATTTCTTTTTCCGATCAGGAGTTCCCTGAACTTGCACACTTTCCTGCACAACACGATACTCAATTTGTTCATTGCAGCGAGCTCCTTTTTCTTGTCAGCCAACGACGTATGCGCTTGCCGTCGACGCCGCAGTTGCGGCCCGCTGCTCACTTGCCGTGCTCCTCGACTCACGCGACAACCTTGATCTTAAATGCACCGTCGAACGCCATCAAACACTTCCTTTTGTATTATGAGCTCCCGGCCCGTAGCTGACCAATTAGCCGAATGAGCTGGCTGAGCTGGCTGCAAAACTAGCCGCACAAAGATGGCGCCTGCACCTTGCATACCGCATCACAGGAACATAAAGGAGCCTGTCCTGGGGCCACGTCCCTGACGTCAGAGGTCAAAGCCCAGCTATTCCTAGCTAATAACGGCGCGCGAACGTATGCTGCCCACCGAAATTCGATGACATGCGGGCGCGACATAAGCGCACCGAACGCGATTCCTTCTTGGTTCGAAATTGTTTTTCAAACTTCGGTTGCTAACTTGGGATGCGGCCCATACATGAGGGTGGCCCTTACTCGAAATGATACGATAGTTACAAACGCATTATTTCTCGTGGAAGCGGCTGTGGTAAATGGTGTAC
The DNA here is from genome assembly GCF_013339745.2 of Dermacentor silvarum. Taxonomy (NCBI): domain Eukaryota; kingdom Metazoa; phylum Arthropoda; class Arachnida; order Ixodida; family Ixodidae; genus Dermacentor; species Dermacentor silvarum. The sequence goes on along the minus strand of NC_051156.1, from coordinate 75,953,960 downwards.
CCTCTCCGTTTAACGCCGGCGTGCAGGATAGTAGTTTTCAAGAAATATTGTTACAAGCCATTCCCGTACATTGGAGAAGGCGCCAGCTAGTTGATGAAGATGACGACCGAAGAAGCACTCGTGTGCTGGTGGTTCCCCCATCTCGGCTTCGCTCTGTAGATATTCCGCTCAATGTATATAATACATTGTCCGTCTTGTTCTGCCTACACTTATCCCCGCCGCATTTTTGGTGAATGTGTGGGGACCAACTCGATACAACGGTGCTTCACAGCAGCCAGCGCCTGCGTCTTTCCACCATGCCCGAAGAGATGGTTTCCACCACAACTGTGGCAAAGTCAGTGGTTGTCATTGCCCAGCCAAGAGGCCGAGGCACGTTTTGTGGGACTGATGATGCCGACATCGAAGAGTGGTTGGCGATTTACGAGCGCGCGAGTAAGAACAACCGACGGGTTGATACGGTCATGTTGGCCAACATACTATTTCATCTTCAAAGGACAGCTAGGGTGTAGTTGGAAGAACACGGAAGAGGAGATCGCAAGCTGGGATATCTGCAACGAAATTATGCGTGCTGTTTTCGGCAAGACCCTCGGTCGAAAGATCGCGGTGAAGAAGGAGCTAGCATCACGTGCCCAAATATCAACAGAATTCTACCTGTATTACATACAGGATGTGCTGGCCGTTAGTGGCAAAGCGGATGACGCTATGGCAGAGTGGGGAAAGTGAAACACGTCCTAAAAGGGATAGCACATGATGCGGTCAATCTGCTAATCTGCAAGAACTGTGACACAGTAGATGACACAAAGGAGTGCAAGCGTTTTAAAAACGCCAAGAGTAGACGTATTGCCCATCAGTTCGCTCGACGTCCCCACATGGCAGCAACATAGTCCTGCGAAGACGTTCCACGGTTAGCTGCCGCTAACCGCGGAACACGGGACGAAGATCATTCGGCATGAACTTGAGGCTATGTCACCTGCTTCCCCGTGGTACTCTGTCTGTGAGTCTAGCTTTACCATGGTACCGCTTGTCCAAGCCATCGTTCGTCTGGTACTATCCAATGCTGGCCTGGACTCCAGGTGCGCCGTCGCTTCCTACTGCCCGACTGACCGTTTCCCAGCTTCGTATGCCCAAGGCCAGAGGCTGCGCCCTCGCAATCAAGACGAGTGGATGACTGCTCACGACCGGCCCATTTGCTTTAATTGCCGTCCCATTGGTCATGTCGCCAGCGATTGCAGTAACCGGTGGTCTTGGCCTCAGTCGCCCTATGCTCATAACCGTCGCCTCCGACCGATCCTGACCGCTTCCAGCCTTACCTTACAACGGTGATGACGCTCCGACCATGCCGTACTGTCGTTCACCATCTTCGCGTGGTCACCAGTCCCGTTCGTCGATGTCTCGTCGCCCATCGTCTCGCTCGCCACAATTCCGCGGCCCTCAATCGCCGACTGCATGCATTACTCTGGAAAACTAGACGATGCAGCTCCAGGAGATGAACTGCATTGACGACTCTCCCGCAAAATCCTCTGACCACTTTGCCGACTAGACGCAACTTAATTGACGTTCAAGTGGACGGTATAATCGTTGCAACTCTGGTGAACACGGGCGCACAGATATCTCTGATGTGTTCAGAGCTTCGTCATCGGTTGAAGAAAGTCCTAACATCGCCCACGTTATCAGCCATCCGTGTCACTGATGGTCGAACACTTCCTTTTCTTGGGCTCAGTACGCATAAGTGTAGCTGACCGCTCCACGACTGTGCTACTTGCTGTGCTCGAGCAGTGCTCCCATGAACTCATCCTCGGCATCGACTTCCTATCAGCCCATTCCGCCAGTTTGATTGTGGCAGTGGTGTGCTCCAGCTAGACCTGCCTCATCACTCTGACGCTCCGCGCACACGTCAAGCGCGTTTGTGCAGCGTCAATCACGTTCGATTGCCACCTACAGCGGTTATGGAAGTGAACTTGACGTTCCGCTCTCCCATTTTGATGGTGATTACTTGATTACTCGAATTGGCCCGAAATATTGCCTATTGGCCCGAAATATTGCCGCTCCTCACACCCTGGTTACCATCAGTAAGAACACAGTGTCACTGTCAATATTGAGCTTTAGCTGGTGCCGATAAGTCCCTCCACCTGTTCGTGCTCCGTGATAACATTCTCTACCGTCGTGATACCAACCCCGACGGCCACGAGCTTCTACTTGTCGTACCTACGACTCTCCGTTTACTCTCCTCCACCAGCTCCACGATGCCACAACAGCCGGACACCTCGGGCGTCTCGTACATACCCCCGCGTGTAGCGTCGGTTCTGCTGACCAGGCCTTTACCATTGTGTACGCGAGTATGTTGCTACTTAGTCCTCCCAGCGCCGCAATTGCCCGTTCTTGTTACCCGCGGGTCCACTTCACCCTATCGCCATCCCAACTGTTCCGTTCTACCGCGGGGGTGTCGATCTTGTTAGACCATTCCCGACGTTTTACGGGTAACAAGTGGATTGGCGTAGCTACTGACTACACCACACGATATTCCATCCCCCGGGCATTGCCAACAATCAGTACCACTGACGTCGCGGACTTTCTATTTCACGATGTCATTATCTACCACCGCGCGCCACAGCTGCTGACTGATCGCAGTCGTTCACTTCTTCCAAAAGTCGTCGACGACCTCCTTCTTTCGTGTTCCATGTGTCACAAGCTAACCACAGCCTACAATCCGCAAACACATGGACTTACCGAGCATCTCTATCGCACGCTGATCACGATGCTCTTGATGTACGTTTCCACTGATCTTCGTGATTGGGGCATCACTTTGCCTTATGTGACATTCACTTACAACTCGTCTTGAAACGACACCGCCGGCTTCTCTCCGTTCTACCTGTTGTTTGGCCGCCACCAAACGCTGCTCTTTGAGACTATCCTGCTTTCAATGCCGACGCTCCTATCAGTGACGATGCTGATGCTAGAGCTCACACCGCTCGCGATCGTCTCTCTGTCTCGCAGATCTCTCAAAAGACGCGCTATGGCAGCCACCAGAGAACCGTTCACTTCTCTCCTGGCTCTTTGGTCCTTCGTGGACACCGTCCCACCACCGTGGGCCTGTTTTCGAAGCTTCTGTCTCCATAGTCTGGCCCCTACAAGGTTCTCCGCCAACTCAGTGAAGTCACCTACGAGATTGCTCCGGTGGACGGTAGCTCATCATCGTCCGTACCTCCTACTGATATCGTTGACGTCACCCGTCTGAAGCCCTATACATCTCCGAAAAAGACCCTTCCCTTCCTTAAGCGCCGAGACAGCACTCCCACTGGTGGGAGGGGCCGTATGTTACAAGCCATTTCCCTACATTGGAGAAGGCGCCAGCAAGTTGGGGAATACGATGACCAAAGAAGCGCTCGTGTGGTTGTTGTTCCGCCATCTTGGCTTCCCTCTGCATAGTCGTATATTCCGTCAATACCCATTTTCCCTTTTGTTCTGCCTACTCTTATTCCGGTCACAATATAAAAGCTTTAGAGGAGACGCAAGTGATATTAACTCCTCCCGGTTTCCACATATTCTCATAAATGCGAGAGTGTCATGGCATTGCACTTGAGTAAAGCTATGATGCGCTACTGGTCGCTCAATCTGCTACGCTACCACGTCGGCTTGACAATTTGCTTATGTTTTTTTAAGGAATAGAGGCGAAATACAACAGCGCTGGTGTTCTTGTGTGTAGGCAGGGATCAGCGTTTTCGGAGTTTCTTTTCGGGCAAAATCTGATAGTGTACTTCGCAGTCAATTTTTTCCGCAGAAAACGAACCTTGTTGCAGCTTTCTTTTACGGAGCAATAAGATTCTCAAATGTTCGGTCTTGTGAGCCATATTCGCCTTTAGTACCTTCTTCTTTGTCAAAAGCAGCCTGGACGGTAAAACAAGAACAAAATGTAATAACGACAAGAACGATTTTATTTAGTTACCATTCACAGTAGCAGAAAAGCTTGTCGGCATACAAACATCGTGTAATATTTACATTCATATTCAACAATGTTCGAATCGGTCATTACGGCCGGCTTTGCCCTTCACGGACACGCAAATCCGAGCGCATAATTTAGAGCGTGCATGCCAAGAAGTTTGGCAGAAATAGATTAGTAGCTGGATTTAACCAATTTTATTTCTCTTTTAGTACCAGGCAACTCAGTTTTCAGCAACTCTGGGAAAAATCCAAACGACCACGTACAACTGCAGTTTGGGGAAATGCCACAACGGAACTTGCATCCCAGATGGTGAATACGCTAGCTGTTGGTAACGGAAGCAAGAAGAAGCATGAGATTATTCGCCGCAGGGGCTGAAAACAACACATGTTGAATAAACTGGCAACTCAGGTTATGTAGAAGCAATTTACCGACAGCTGTGGTTTCGTAAAAGGAAATAAATTTTACATTCGGTGCGAAACCGTGTGGTGTCCCATAAAAACTGAAATACTGCTTCCTATAGTGCATCACGCACCATTGTGTATTTTAAAGCGTTCGCTGCAATCTTCTGCCTAAGCGCATTGGTGTATACTAATGCATAAGCACCTTAGAGTGAACAGAATATAAATCTCGGAGACATGTCTTTCATCACACAAGTGAGTGAATAAAGTTCAGGAGAACTTGGTAAATTAGTGGAACAAATATATACTTTAGAGACAATTTGAAAGTATGTGTTAGCCCCCCTCCTCGCCCAATTTGGAAATACTTTGCATTACCACCACGTGAGCAGCAGCTGTTGTGTGGATTTCGGTGGCTGTGAACGCCCGTGACTCGTAATTAGTGTTTCACTTCCTGACATAAGAGTTTCTGAACGGCCTAGCCAAAACATTTATCTAAATCTTTGCACTTGAAGCCTTTTGAAAGATGTGATCATCGAAAGATGTGAATGCCCTTACCGAGACATGCTGGAAATCCAGCCGTACCAGAACTGAATGTACAGTGAACTTTCACTCCACCTCACTCTCTGCACGTTTCGACGATGCCGATACTCTTGCGAATCCCCTAGATCTGCCACTGGCTCCTACGGAAGTTTTGAAATTTCCTACTGCACCGCATAATAGACCAACAATATTAAGCTCATTGAGCTTTATTCTTACGTCACAGACTTTATGTGTGCAAAGCCTAATTTCAATGCTCTTGGGCGTTTTCAAACGAAGCACATTTTCACTCTTTCTTCCATAGTCAAAAGCACAAATTGTGGGGAACTTGTGCAGATTCCACCCAAGCCAAGGAACGAGTAAACCTTCAAAATTTATTCAGCATGTTCCTTCTGTGAGACGGATTATTTGTAGCAACTTTCATTTTTATAGTCTACAGCACTTAAACGACGCACTTTTCAAAACAATAAAAAGATTTAAACAGAAGATAACGGGAAGTTCAATAACCTCCTAATTTACCGATGTAATTAGACCTTTGTTCACGCATCACATTAGGTCTGCGTAAACATTGACAAAATATTGTCACAGTGCTCTGAGGTTGCTGAAACAGCTGCATGAATGGCAGAGAAGAAGACAACGACGTCCCACGTGACCTTTTACAAGGCAAACTAAATAAAATGACGGATTTATTCGCCATACCGTGTCTATGCAGACTTGTGATTCTTATTTGGCCAGACACGGCTTACGTGATTGCATCGAGGTATAAAAATGATTTTGCATGATATGAGTTAAAATAATTGTTGCTGGTAAATCTTGAGATTTTCAACATCCTTCCTTCTACTAACTGAGAGGTGTTCCGGGATCTCACGCGTTTGTTGCAGGGCGAAATAGGTGCTCTAAGCATAGACGACGCTGCTACATACATAACAGCCTTCATTGTTGATGCTGCTTCTAAATGCATCCCCCAGACAAATGCACTCCCTAGCAAACGACGTGTTCCGTGGGGAAATGAACAGTGTAGAGAAGTGCGCAAGACGCAGCACAAAGCATGGGGTCTCCTTCGCAACTCTCCCACGGCAGAAAATTTAATTAATTTTCAACGCTCCAAATCAGAGGGAAGAACCTGTCCACACGTTAAGGGGGAAAGCTTGAAAATGTGCCGAGAAGATATCAACTCATACACAGACGAGAAACTAGCTTGGAGCAGGTTCAGAATATAGCATCATAGGCTGTCACACCCGGCTCCATTAGTAAATGGTACTTAGGATAGTCTGCAAGACCAAGCTAATTCTCTCGGGGCTCACTTTGAGATGTTGTCTAGTTCTGCAAATTATGCTAATAAACTCCTAAGGCAAAAGATGCTGAGACAGAGGAAGGCACTTAATTGCAAATGCAGGTCATCTGAAGGATATAACAGTCAGGTTAATATAGCTGAAGTTCATCCAGCGCTTAACTCCTGCAATACTCAAGACACTCCTCAAGGAGCCGTTCTATCACCTTTCCTATTTAACCTCCCAATGAAGTCGCTACCATCCAAACTCGACACGATACCCGGCCTGCAACACACTCTCTACGCCGACGACATTACGCTCTGGACGACCACGTGATCCGATGAACAAGTCGAAGAGAGCTTGCAGAAGGCAGCCGACATGGTCGTCCAGCACGTGACTGACGCGTGTTTAGAGTGCTTGCAGAGCAAATCGGATATACGAGTACACCAACTCCCAGATTGGCGCAGAGAAGAGACCCCACAATCCAAGAATAGCATGTACGTCAACGACACGGCTATACCTCACGTGGATCACATTAGGGCCCTGGGCCATTTTGTGCAAAGGAATCACCACAAAATCATCAATGATCGTCTCACCATAGCAGTGAATCAGAAGCTCCATCTAATCACCCGAGTTAGAGCACGCAAGCAAGGTATGAAAGAGAAAGGTCTATTCCAAATCATCCACGCCTTTGTCATCTCAAGACTCACCTATGCCCTTCCCTACCCACATCAACTCCGAACCGAAACAGCACAGCTGGACCCCCTCATTCGCAAAGCGTACAAGGCGGCACTGGGGCTTATGCGTACCACACCTACGGAGCACCCCGTAAGCCTGGGGTTGCACAATACCGTGGAAGAGCTTCTAGAAGCACACCGCACGGTGGACATTCACCGACTACGGGGAAGCAAGACGGGCCATTGGATCCTGGACCGCATCGGGCAGAGAGTATCCCCAACGCACAACGATCCTGCCACCATTTCCCCAGACATCACAGAGATTCATCATCCAGCCCTTGCCAAAGAACAAGCTGGCCGGTCATCACGATAGCAGACGACAAGGAGGAGCTCAAGCCCTGCACAAAACCCACGGGTCTAACTCCTAAGCAGCATACGTCCACGCTGCTCAATATTCCTTCCCAAATAACACCTACGCAATCAGGGTAATTACCCTTCACAAGATGAACAACAACAATGACAACAACCAATCTGCGCGCCAAGCACCACCTATAAGGACGGCCGGTTTTGTCCGTGCCCTCAACTCGGCGGAGGCAGAAGAGGGGGTCATTGCCCTCGCTGCAGCGGTCGGATTTACCAGTATAATCAGCGACTCCAAGACTGCCAAATTCAACTTCAACCACTTACCACGATAATGCACAATACTACCGCCCCGCAAAACGGACAGAACACCCGCATCATCCCTTTCGAGAGGGACGCGCGAGAGAGGAGGCCGACGGCAGTACACACCCAGCACGTGACGCGTTTGGGCGGTGGCACTGCGGCACTGCGTTGCTTCCGTGCTAATCAAATTACCATCGTATTTTCGTTACAGTAGTAGAATATTACCTCAGTACCATGACGCTTTTTATTTGTGGATTTTTTTCTGGTAGTACTCATTTTTAAGCGGTAAAAAGCAGTAAGTGTGCCGTTAAAAGATAATGCTTCAGTGAACGGCAATAATTTAGTCTAATAGATTATCCAGTCAGCGTACTAAATACTGAGAAAAGTATTTGTTCTGAAAATTCGAAACAGCAAAGATAATGTGACGAGTGTTGAAAAAATTATGTTTTGACGTAACTGGTTTTAACGTCGAACAACGATTTTATTACACAAGTACAATTCTAGGAAAGCTACTTTATATTTCACGGTTTGGTGTCTTGTCTTCTGGGCTTCTTTTGTGGAGCCTGGTGTAGCCCAACAGGGGAACTATAGTCAATGCTGGTTAACCTCGTGTAACCCCTTCATTCACTATCATGCTGACGAAGTTCGAAATTACTCGAGGACGTTCCCTTGGGCAACGCTGCCGGCAATAAATGTGAGAGCAACACCCCGGGCGGCTATTTTCAGTGCCTCGAGTGTATCGAGCGTAATGCACACCGTGATCACCACACGAAGAAGCCTTTATTGAAGACACGGGAACGCATATATAGCCGCGCTTGCGCACAGCGTTGCTCTCCTTGTTCGCCCAGTGTTGCTGCCTTGGCTGGCCGTTGCATCCTCCTTTCTTTGAAGAAGGAAAACACTGAAAACACAGATAGGACTGAAAGCATTGAAAGCACTGAAAGCACTGAAAGCACTCAACATCGATGCGTAGCAGTCGACACTCCTAGGCTGTTTCAGTCTGCTGGAACCCGTGCGTGTAGGCCAGGCGGTCTGGGGGTCTTCGCGGTCTGGTAGATCGTCGCAGTGAATCTGCAATGTTGGGCACTCCTGGTGTGCCTGCTGGTGGTCGGTCCTGTGTGGCCTGCGGAGGTTCTTGCCTCTGCTGTGTGACAGCGCTCGGAGATGAATCAGGGGCGTCGTCGCAGTCGTCCGCCTGGTAATGGATGGTTCGATAGAACGCTTCTGGTGTTTTGCGAAGGTGCTGTCTATTTCGACGGAAAATCCGGCCATCCTCAGTCAGAACGGTGTACGATCTCGGGGCCACGAGATCTTGGACTTGCGCTTTGATATCCCATCTACCATTTCGGAGGATTCGGACGACGTCTCCCTTCTGTAGCGGAGGTAGTGGTCTTCCTGAGGTCCTTGCCTGAACATGTTTTTGAACGAGACCTGAGGATGACGCTGAAAAATTTGGAAGTAGCGTTCTTAGACTTCGTCCCATTAGCAGTTCCGATGGTGAACGGCCATCTTCGAGAGGACACACCCTGTAGTTGAGAAGGCCCAAATAGAAGTCCTCTTTCTTGGTCTCAGTCTTGCCCAGAAGCCGCTTGACCACTTGTACGCCCTTCTCGGCGAGCCCATTGGACCTGGGAAAACGTGGACTTGAAATCGTATGCACAAAGTCATAACGAGCCGCAAAATCTTTAAACTCTTTTGACGCAAACTGCGGGCCGCCATCACTGCAAACTTCTAGTGGTATGCCATGCCTTGCAAAGATCTGACGTAGTTTAAGAATGACAGTTGTTGCAGAGGTCTCCTTCAGGTGCTCGACTTCTGGAAAATTAGAGTAGGCATCATAGACAACCAAAAAATGCTTTCCGGCGTGTTGAAAAAGATCTGTACCAACTCTGGCCCATGGCATGTCTGGAACGCTGCGCTGGCACAGGGGCTCGTCAGGCTGTCGATAAGCAAACTTCTTGCAAACGTCACACCTGTCAATGAACTGAGCAATATCTGTTGACATTCCTGGCCAATACATCAACTTGCGAGCCCTCGATTTGCATTTTCCTAAGCCGAGATGCCCTTGGTGCACTCGTCGCAGCATCTCTGTTCGCATGCTTGCAGGCACGACTACTTTGGTTCCCTTGAGGAGTACTCCGTTGACTACAGAAAGTTCTTGTGTGAAGGACTTTAGTTCACCTTCTATAGGCACTGATGACTGCAGCCTGGAGATGACGTCTTGCGCCGTTGCATCACTGGCAGTTGCTACCTGCAGACGGGATAGGGTGGCTGGTCCGACGACGGCAGTCAGGGCGCCCACGGCATGAACTTCAACGTCCGTTGTGCCTTTTCTGGTTGTTCCCGTGATGGGATTCGTGACAATGTGTCAGCAACAACCAATTTGCTGCCTGGAACATACTGCAACTCAAACTCGTACTTGAGCAGTCGAAGAAATAGTCGTTGCAGACGCGGTGGCATGTCGCCTATTTCCTTCTTTGAAATTGCCAATAATGGGTTGTGGTCGGTTTCGATAACGATATGTCTTCCTATGACATAATCATTGAACTTTTCACAGCCGAATGTTATGCCCAGGGCCTCTTTTTCTATTTGGGCGTACCTTCGCTCGGTTTCTGTGAGTGCCCGCGACGCGTAGCCTACCGGGCGCCAGTCTGCTCCATGTTGTTGGAAAAGCACTGCTCCGAGTGCAAATGCTGACGCATCCGTCGACAGTTTTGTGGGAAGCTCGGGATTAAAGATAGCCAGGACGGGCGCTTCCGTCAGCATCATCTTGAGCTGCGCCCACTCACGCTCGTGAACATGCGTCCATTCGAAAACTGTGTCCTTTCTAATCAGGCTGCGCAAGGCCTCAGTATGGGCTGACAACAGTGGCAAGTACTTGCCGAAATAGTTCACGGTACCAAGCAAGCGTTGAACGTCTTTCTTGGTCGTTGGCGGAGGGTGGTTTAAAACGCACTTTATCAGGTCGGGATCGGGCTCAATACCTTTGGAACTAATCTTATCACCCAAGAAGCTGATTTCAGTGCGTCCGAAAATGCACTTTTCTGCATTCAAAGTTAGGCCCTCTGCCTGTGCCCTTTCCAGCGCTTTGAACAGGCGTTCATCATGTTCCTTTTGCGTAGAACCCCACACTAGCACATCGTCAATGTACACACGTGTTCCCGGGAGGTCGTCAAATATCTGGCTCATTGTACGCTGGAAAACTTCGGGTGCAGATGCAATACCGAACGGCAGTCTGAGATACCGATACCGGCCAAACGGCGAACTGAATGTGCAGATTTCTGATGTCTTTTTGTCGAGAGGAATTTGATGAAAACCACTGTTGGCATCGAGTCTGCTGAAATACTTTGCATGCGCTAGATCCCCTTCGATTTCTTCCCGACATGGCAACTGAAAGTGCTCTCTCTTCACCGCCCTATTAATTGCTCGCGGGTCCATGCATACTCTTAAGTCCCCATTTTTCTTCCTCACGATAACCAGGGGACTTACCCAGTCTGATGGTTCTTCCACCTTCTCGATGATGTTTGCAGCATTCATCCGGTCAAGTTCTTTCTTAAGTGGCTTCTTGAGGGCGAAAGGTACACGCCGGGTTGGCTGTACCACAGGGACAGCGTCCTCTCGAAGCACCATTTTGTACTCGCACCGCGTCCTGCCAATGCCAGTGAATAACCTCGGGAATGCCTGCTTTAGGCTTCCATATGCCTCGCTGCTGTCCACCGCGTTCACTCTGTTGACCAGACCAAGTTGCTCACTTGCCCCGAGGCCCAGAATGGCTTGCTTCTTCTTTACTATGAAGAACTCAAGTAGCACACGCCGTTTGTCTAACTGCACGGCGAGGCGAACCTTGCCACTGTGTGGTATTTCGCCACCCCCATAATGGCGCAGGATGCTCCTCGTGGGGTACGGCTGCTGCTTAGTTCCGAGCCTTTTGAACAGCGAACGCGGCAACAAGTTAGCCTGCGCTCCCGTATCGACCTTCAGCTGCACATCAGTTCCTTCAATGTTCGTTGTTATAATCCAGTCGCGACTTTCGGGGCCACGCTTACTTTCCGTCGTGCTGATCTCCAGAACGTCGAAGTCACTGTCACTCTCCGCTCCTTCGAACACGTCATCAACGGCTGCTCGCTTGCTTGTACAGCAGGCGGCGAAGTGATTAGGCTTCGTGCACTTGTTGCATGTCTTGCCGAACGCCGGACACTTCCTTGGCGCGTGCGAGAAGTTGCAGTACCGGCATTTTTGGCGTCCGCGTTTCGCTTGCGTTCGTGAAACAGGTTCAATCTTGTTTTCCTCCATCCACGCCCTATTTTGCGATTCGGCAAGTTCCTCAGCTTTGCAGCATTCTACTGCTGTAACCAGCGTCAAGTCTTTCTTTCGAAGAAGTTTTTCTCGCAGGGAAGTGCTGCAAATGCCATACACGATTTGGTCCCGCAGCATGGAATCTCGCAAATCCCCAAAGTTGCACGTTCTTGCTTTTAGTTGCAGATCCCGAAAGAACTGTTCAAATGGCTCTCCGTGTGCCTGACGACGCGAGCGGAACACATAGCGTTCGTAAGTCTCATTACGCTTAGGCAAGCAGTAGTTTTCAAACGCTTTAACCAACGCGTCGTAGTCATTAGCTTCCTCCGGTGATAGGTTCAGGGTATTAAACACGTCAATAGCTTCTTGACCCGCAACATGCAAAAAAATTGCAGCTTTCTGCTCCTTACTGCGTGGCTTCGTGGGCTCCGTTGCTATCAGGTACAGCGGTGAGCACTGTTAGGGTGAACACGCGAGCGCGTGGCCGACGGCACTGTCAGCGCCCCGTTACGGTCATCACTGGAAACATTGCGCATGCGCATCACGCCTTCCGCGAAATAATTGTTCCACCGCGCGCATGACGTCATGAATGCACTTGTTCATCGTCTGCTAGCCGCCTTTTTGTTTTCTAAGCCCATGCATCCTGCATTTTAAGATTTCTTTAAACATCTGTGCTTGAACAGAACAAGACAAAAAAACTTGTATATCTATGGGGGCGTGTCTATTCGTTCCCTTCAAAGTTGTTGTGCATGCAACGCCGTATATAAAACAACCAAACATCTTTCGCAGCCGTTCATTCTGTCGCCAGATCGTATTATGGCTAGGGTTTCCGATGATGAACGGCGCTCAATTGTCGATCTTTCCCTGAAAGGTTATTCCCAGCGGTATATTGGCGCTTTAGTTAATAGGCCCCTGAAGACTGTGAACAGGATAATTCAAGCCTACAAGTATGAAGGTCGCATTCAGGATGCACTCCGCGCGCCCCGCCCTAAAGCTACCACAGACGATGAAGACGCCCTCATAGTTGCAGCTGCTGTTCGTAACCCTTTCTTGCCAGCCCCAGCAATACGCGAGGACTTGGATTTGGACGTTTCGGACACCACTGTTCGACGTCGCCTGCGTACTTCGGGCCTTCGCAGTCGCGTCGCAGCGCAGAAGCCACTACTAACGGCGGCAAACAAGGACGCACGACGGCAGTTCGCTGAGCTGCACGAAGCATGGACATCAGAAGAGTGGGGTCGCGTCATCTTTTCGGATGAGTCGACGTTTTCGACGCGACAAGACCAAAGATTGCGTGTTTGGAGACTACCAGGCACACGGTGAGGCAAACTTCCTGCTTTGAAAAGCAATTGTTTTAGTTAACGTCACAATGCCACGCAGGAACGACCCGGACAACGTGCAAGGTGTTTCTGCCAGTGGGAGATCGAGTGTGAACGTGTGGGGTGCTGTTTCAAGATATGGTTTAGGGCCCCTGCAACGTATACGTGGACACTTATCGTCGGAACAATACTGCAACATTTTGAACAATGTGCTGTTGCCATATGCGAGCAGTTTATTCCCAGACGGTGATTACCTGTTCCAACAGGACCGGTCACCGATACACACGGCGCGGGCTGTCAAGGAGTTCCAGGCGGAGCAGCACATGCAGCTACTGGAATGGCCTCCGAAAGGAGCGGACCTGAATGTGATAGAAAACGTGTGGGGCCGTCTGAAAGCTTCTTTGGCAAGGAAGCCCCTTTATTCCGCGACTTCGGACCAGTTGTGGGCGCAAGTCAGCAACGAGTGGGAAAGGCTGAAAGCCAATCGGGAATATGTTCGATCACTTTACGACTCGTTACCGTCCAGAATAGCTGCAGTCGTTGCTGTAAGTGGTCACATGACTCGCTATTAGATTTGCTCATGTTTTTATATTTGTTCTCATGGTCTTGTTTAACTTGAATTGCAAAAGTGCAATTTTCTTGAATAAAAGTTTAATAATTATCCCTCTTACACTCACTTTTTTCCTTCACGCGCCAATCTTCAATCCAGATGGACCTTGAAATGCAGAAGGTATCAGCTCAGCGAACAAAAAATGCGGCTAGCAGACGACGAACAAGCGTATCGATGACGTGATGCGCGCGGTGGAAAGAGTGTTTCGCAAAGCACATGCTGCGCATGTGCAATGTTTCCAACGATGGCTGTTACGCGGCGCTGATAGTGCCGTCGGCCACGCGCTCGCGTGTTCACCCTAACAGTGCTCACCGCTGTACAGCTCGATGCGTTGCTTGAATGTCTGCCAGGACGCCGCTGCGTTGTCGCCCACTTGCAGTGGCTCAGGCGGGGGTAGGTCGGTCATGGTCCGTGAGCGAGCTACACTTCTGACACCATGTATCGAGCGTAATGCACACCGTGATCACCACACGAAGAAGCCTTTATTGAAGACACGGGAACGCATATATAGCCGCGCTTGCGCACAGCGTTGCTCTCCTTGTTCGCCCAGTGTTGCTGCCTTGGCTGGCCGTTGCAGGTGACACCCAGGAAGGTTGGTGACACCTGAACGCACTGTAGCCTTTCCGACAGTTTAATATTCCCCAGAGCAGTTCACATGCCCAGTTTTCTACGACAGCAGCGCCTAGAAGGTCAATGTCACTCAACGCGTAGCCATTGTCAGTAACAGTCACCACTTCTCTGTGCATGCCAACAGCTCACTTCCACAGCTTTGAAGACGTGCTGGGCAGACGCTGCGCCTCGCGTTGGCCCCCACGGCCAGAATTCGTGGTCATGACGGGTCAGTGCATAACCTTTGCCGGAGAAAATCCGCCCATGAAAATCCGGCTGAGATCTGGTCATAACATAAGATTTCTAATAGTATGCTCCAAACGAGAAATAAACCACTGATTCTCGTTAAATAACACCGGGCGCAGGAAAGTCTAAACAAAGTTATCAGGTGAATAAAACAGAGTGTAGGCCCCTCCTTGTCTTTGGAAAGGCGTTTTGTTGTTGGTAGAGCAACTTTGACAATCACGCAAGATTTCTGAAATTGGCCGCTGTTTTTTTAGGCATTTTGGCTACCCCTTGTTGCACACTGCAGAAAAGCAAAATGCAGAGGTGAAAGCCCGGCACGAAGCTATTGCAAAAGGTAATTCTCCCGCAGAAAAAAAAATGACCGTTATATTGAACGACTGATTTACTTTCAGAATGGACAGGGAATTTCAAATGGGGCAAAGAAAATCTGTACTTTTTTATTCTTTTACTCTGCCGGCTAAGCGCGGAACGCCGCTGACATTGTACAACGCTTCTTTGTGAACGCGGGCGGACACTATTAAAGAGCAACCCAAAAATGTGCAGATCGAGTGCGCATGTATAAATCAATGTCAGTTCAAGCTTCAATGAAGCGGGTAATACCTATTCACCCATTCCGGGTAGCAGTTTGTTCTGGTGAAACTAGAAGGTGTTTTGTTGGGGCGGCGCACGTTGCCTCAGCGAAAGCGCCCGAATACGAAACCATTACCGCTTCTGCCCTGTTTCTGTGTGATCAGCCCCCGGAAATGCAACGGTGTTTTCGCATACCCACCGCACTCCATTCACGCTACAAAATATGGAGCGGTGGATCGAAGATGTGTGCAGAAGTTGGTTGCAAAAAATGTGACTAGCCTGTTAAAGAAAGGAATGAATATGTGTGTCCAAGTTCACGGACCGTTGCTACATACGGATAGCCTGTGTTGCCAGCCATTCTCGAAGCACAGCTTTCCTCGCGGATAAAAAGAAATGTCACTCAACCGCTCGCGTTGTATAGCTAACCTCCAAAGAAAGGACTTCCATCCAGGAACGTCGGCAAGAATGAGCGCCGCTCGTTGAACAAGACAAAAGGAGTAGCGCCGCTTTCTAGGTTAGTAAGTTTCGCGCACGTTATCTACACACATCTACCTCAACTCGCATGCAAATTTACGCAAACTTACGCAAATTTACACACACTCTATCGCCAACGTATGAAAGATATGTGAATGGTCTCACACCTAAATGAATGCGCCAAGTGATGGGTGAAAGCGACTACATTGGCAGCACACGAATTGTCGAAGCTGAATGTCTCGTGACGGACCACAGGTTAAGCGAGTGACTAGCGATAATACATATTTGCTACAAGTTATTAAAACCTACAGATTAGCTGCGTTTCAAGCCATGTGTGCAGAAAGAACAAATCTATTGCAACTGAGCACACCCGCGAGCAATTAGTAGAAAATAATAAGATAGTGACCACACCGACGAACTTCATTGAGTCAGAAACGTGACAAGCCGCATCTTCAAAGTATTTGCCAAATATAGAATAAAGAGCAAAACACAGTGATCCTGATTCAATTGATAAAACGAAAGATTGAATATCTTTGAATACATTTTTAGCCTCACTTTTAGAAAAAGCAGAATATGAGCTGCTCGCGTGATTTGGACAAAACTTGGTCAGCTCCGAAAGCGGGGTGATTTGATTCTACGAGAGATTAATGCGGGTGCAAAAATTCATATTTTAGATTTCATTCAATATTTTATATTTTGTGCGCATATCACTCGGTAGTACGAAAGTGAACTTGCCTTCTTTGACAAATGGATATTGTAGGAGAAAAAAATTATTGAGTTTACTCAGGTTGCAGGAGCCATTTTCATGCACCGGGCATTCTTGCAAATTCACAACAATGTGAAATACAAAATATTACGGCTACAAAGAAAGCATTTTCTTGTGTAAAACGTATACGTAAAGAAGAGTCAGCAAGCGTTGTTTGAGGCTTCTGTGCAAAACGGAAGTGTTTTAGAAAAAATTCTTACTTTGCTACACTTTACAAAACTTGCTATATTTACGAATTTTTATCTACCAAACTAATGCATGTAGCGTTTTTAAATTTGGATAGGCATGAGACCTTTACTTGTTTAATGAGTATGCTGAATATTGTTGCTGTAGCGCAAATTGCAATTTTTACAGTTTGCCTCAAATGTGAAGTTTTGACGAAAATGAACACTATTTAAAAATCAAAATAAAAAAACCCCATCGTTAATTTTTCTCTAAATTTCGTAGACACCTGTCCACAGACACTGGAAAAAGAACATTCAAAAACATCTTGCATTATTTTGTTTTTAATGACAATATATGTGGGTAGAAATGAGAGCTTCGCCGGGATGCAGCAAGGTGCTAAGAAATAGGGACATCAGGGTAAAAAGAACGTCCTTTAGCCTCACACTTGCCTAAACTTTGCCATGATTGCGACAAAAGGGTAATTTTACCCTTATGGTTAATACTTATGCATAAAATACCGTTTAGTACAATACACATTCTCTTGAATGTCAGTAAAGATACGTCAACAGAGCAACCTTTACATGGCTCATTTTATTGAACAAGTGTGCGTGAAGCTAACCTCCTACTTGCAGCGCAGATAATTGCAGATTTAACGGTGAACTGCCTCTGCACGTACAAAAGTAACAAAATTTACGGCAGGTAAAAGTCTCTAAAAATGTCGTACTCGCCATGGCTGCGTCGGAAACGTCATTATACAGTATAACCTAAGATACAGTGGTGGAGGGGGGGGGGGGGTGGTGTTGGTTAGGCCTGATTTAGCAGCTAGATAGTGCAAGCGGTTGCTTTCTTCTGCAGCCTCTTTAAAAAGGGGGTTGAACAGATGGAAAGAGGCGTGACACTTCCTCTCTCAGAAACTTGTGTGTTTTGGGAAACATTACCTGTCCCACACACTCTTCAGGAAAAAGCCTCAAGTAGAGCGTTTTTGTTTTTATTGAAGTATTGGCAGGCACAGATGAACTGTTCCGCTTTAACAGGGAGGGGGGGGGGGTGTTCGCGGAACTAGTTCTTACTCTATGAAACAGCGTATAGCTTCTGCGTGGCGGATTCTAAGCTTAAACCACTCCGGGTGGTGAGCTGATATTCAAAGTGCTATAACCACTCCTGGATGGTGATATGATTTTGACAGTGCTGAGAAGTCTTTCTATAAGGGGTGATTCATTGGCACACTTAATTTATTCTGCTGCATCATTGCCTGCAAGTCCAACATGTGGTGGTATCCACTGAAACTTCAGAATGAAATGCCTGTTGCTGAGCTCCTTAGCTAACATCAATGACCGTCGGCCGCAATGCCACGCAATGGACGGGATAATTGTTGGAACACCGCTGACAAATCCGAAAGGATGATAGCGTGCTGAGAACGCGTCCTCAGTTTACGAAGCGCAGCAGTAATGGCGGCTCTTTCCGCATTTTCAATAAGACCAACTGATCCAGAGGGCCAGATCACGCAGATCTAATGAAGCGAATCTAATAAAGCTTGCTCTTAAGAGGAAGCTTTAGCTCGAGCTTAACTGCGATGCCGCCTATTCAAATACATGTAAAACGCAGAAACGATTTTCTGAGATAACCACTGGGCCGATTTTACTTAAATTTGTTGCACATGATAGAGAAAGGTAAATTCTAGTGAATGTCAGGCGCGAAGTGTCGATTTCAGGCCTGCATTATTTAACTGGAATTTTCAAGAATTGGTAAGTTTGAAAAAAATAGAAGCACGAAGTTTACAAATCCGTAGCTCTGCACCTATATAAAAGATGTCGGAGACCTCTGAACGGCATCTATTAGAGCATTCAAAGCAGACAAATTTGATATGCCAATTTATTTATTACATGAATTTGTTACATTGTTTACAAGGATTTTGCAGAAGTTCTACACACAAAATAGTAGTCTATTTTAAAGCCATGTAGAAAATAGCAATTTTGTCCACTTTAGATTTACTATTCGGTGCAGTTTACAAGATTGTGATATCATGTTTCATTGCTCAGTTACAGTTATAAATTTGATAGTTTCGTCTTCTGAAGCTCTGCTATTTTGTCAATTTTATTAAACAGTTGACGACTTAAATAAAGAAATCGCAACCAACAGTCAATAGAGTTTCACTTTTCTTTTAACTGCAACAAACGTCATCAAATGTGGTGCAGTGGTTGCCGAGAAAAACGAATTCTCGTTTTACATGTATTTAGATAGGAGCACCCAAGCTAAAGCTTCCTCTTAAGGCGGCGGCCACACCGCCAGCAACTTTCAACGTATTTCGCTTTACCACCTGTTTGCCACCGCCTCCCACGGACCCACTCCCCATTCTACTACACTCTACCAACTCGTTCGAAAGAGACGGTTTTTAGAAGAGCATCATCTGAAAGCGCTAACAAAATATGGGCGCGCATGATGGCCCAGTAGCACAATTTACGTCGGAAAGTTAGGCATTCGAGATCTGCGTGCTTGCAATCATAATACTAGTTTACCAAAACTGCCCTTTTGTCGCATTCATGGCCAAGTTTAGGCAAGTCAGAGGCTAATGGACGTTCTTTTTACCCCGAGGTCCCTATTTCTTAGCACCTTGATGCATCCTGGCGAAGCTCTCATTTCTACCACATATATTGTCATTAAAAACAAAATAATGCAAAATTTTTTAAAGTTCTTTTTCCAGTGTCTGTGGACACTTGTCTACGAAATCTTGAGAAAAATTAACGATGTTTTTTTATTATTTTCATTTTTAAATAGTGTTCATTTCCGTCAAAACTTCACATTTGAGGCAAATTGTAAAAATGGAAACTTGCGCTACAGCAACAATATTCAGCACAATCGTTAAACAAGTAAAGGTCTCATAGCCCACCAAATTTAAGAAGGCTACATGCATTAGTATAGTAGGCAAAAATTCGTAAATATGGCAAATTTGGAAAAGTGTAGCAAATTAAGATTTTTTTCTAAAACACTTCCGTTTTGCACAGAAGCCTCAAACAACGCTTGCTGACTCTTCTTTACGTATACGTTTTTCACAAGAAACTGCATTCCTTGTAGCCGTGATATTTTGTATTTCACATTGTTGTGAGTTTGCCAGAATGCGCGGTGCAAGAAAATGGCGCCTGAAACCTGAATAATTTTTATTTTTTTTTTCTCATAAGGTTTGTCAAAGAAGACAAGTTCACTTTCGTACTACCGAGTGATAGGCGCACAAAATGTAAAATATTGAATGAAATCTAAAACATGAATTTTTGTACCCGCGTTGATCTCTCCTGGAATCACCCAGCGCTGTTATCTGTCCTCTGAAGCTGTTGGCAAGGCTGCGTGTCGTCCACCAAGTCAGAGTCTACGATATCTCCCAAAACAGAGATTTCCTAGGCGCACCAGGCGTCATGTAAATCCATTGTAAACATGGAGACAACGCAGGCCGCTGAGGCAAGCAATGGACGCGTCACCATGACATCAAACATGGCGGCGCCCACGGGATCGCCGAGAAAAGGATCAATATAGAAGTCAATGCAATAGGTACCGAGGCCATTATTCACCACGTGTATCTTCTCCCAATGTAGTTTATGCAACATGGCGGCGCCCATGGGATCGCCGAGAAAAGGATCAATATAGAACTCAGTGCAATAGGTACCGAGGCCATTATTCACCACGTGTATCTTAGGCCAATGTAGTTTATGCGCTGCATCGGTCCGCACGTTGATCTCATAACTGTTTCTGTTAGTGAACACTGTTTGATGTTTGCCTTTCGAATGCAAACAACAAAGGGGCTATGAGACCACATTTTCTACGTTCAGTAGGGCATACTGAAAATGAACAGCAATAGTACAATGGGAAACCCCGCAAGCACCGTCCGCCATCTTGCCTAAGGCGCGGAAAATCGAAACCAGTCGCAGCGCTGCATATTGACACGTATTGCATTTGTTTTCGCTTTCGTGTTTGTAGCATCGCGACGATGCTTTTTAAGGTGAGGGTATTGACACGTATACATGTTTATCTTTCACCGGTGGCCGCTTTCCACCGGCTAACAAATGTTAAAAGTTATCGCTCGGCGCAGGACGCGCCTGTATCGGAAGTTTCTATAACGTTATCGATGCTTCTTTTCGTTGCCTGTTTTCACCGACGCTTATGTTATCTGATTGTGTGACCGACGCGAATTGTCTAGAACTTTCTGGAAGACACGCGGGCATCAGGGATTAATCTGGAACCTTCGATGACTCAGGTATAAAAGCCGACGCGTCTCGCCGCTGATCACATTTCGACGACCGTCGACTGTGTTCGCCGCTTTCGTTGTGCTTCGAGTGTAGCTTGCTTTTGTGGGCACAGGTTCGCCCAATAAAGGATCCGTTTCGTCATATACAGTTTTGCGACTGTTTACTTCAGCGTCACTACTACGTGACAATATCAGCTGCTAGATGCTGCTTTTTCGTCTTCGATCTGTGATGCTTGACCACTGCTGCGTGCCGCAGTGCACGCAACGAGGTAGCCATGACAACACCTGGAACAAGGTAACAACTGCTTTTAACCGAAATTCCTGATTACATCAGCGATGACAAAATACCGACGCAAAACTGGTTTACTCAAAGAGATTGACATTACGTCTGTTCCACGGCTGCAATCGGCGTGTGTGAAAGTTCCGTGTCGGTGCCTTTCTCGTTTTCTCGTGCATGTAGGTTGTTGTCCCTGCGACCTAAAATATAGATTCAACCAAAACCGTGTGACACATTCTTGATATTGCTCCTTTATTTTGTTCGCTGACGAAAACAAAGTAAAGCAAGCAATTGTTGATGCGTGTAAACGTGCATGAGGCGCCGTAGCTGCCACAAAATGAGCAGGAACTTGAGAATCGGTGCTACCTATCGTTTTGCTGTATTTATTTTAAAATATGCTGCACGTCTCCGGAAAACAGTATCGCAGGTGAGTCCATCCATTTTAGAGCATCGGATAACCACTATAAACATGCCACCTTGCGTAAAGATATTCATTTGAACTTTCCACGGATAGACAGCATTGTTTGATCTTTTTCATCCTAAATATCCGGGATGCATTAACGTATATTGCTCGACTACCCTGGGTAATTTCTTTTGTATGTTCTTATCTTTTTAATTTTGCAAGATAAATCATTGCTAGTGTCTGCATGGACATGGAATGCTCATGGAGAAGTAGAATGCACGGGTTAGCTCCATCGGTTGCTTTCTGTCATTAGGCGCAGCATGTAGCTCTATTGCCGCCAAACGACACGGCGTAAATACGGAGCTTACATGCAACGTTGCATGTAGGCTCCAATCTCCAATCAAATCTTCCGAAGCGCACGGCGCGCCGCCGTCGTGCGCGCACCGCGTCTGCTCTTTACCCCCTCTATTCTTCACACTTTTAAGTGCGAGTGCACTTCTTAAGCGATCCCGAAAACTCCGCCGGCATCCGCGCTCCTCCTCCTCTCCCCTAGCAACGGCGCGAGGAGCGGAGAAGAGCGTCTGTAGCAACGGCGCAGCGACGTCACGCCCCACGTGACTGCGCGCGCTCCGCCCTCCACTCCGTGGCTGCGCGCGCCCCGCGCCGGCTCCGCACCGCTCTCCGCGCCGTGACGTCACGGCGCGTTGTGCAGCTGGCGCCTCCGCGCCGTGGCTGCGCGCGCCGCGCCGGCTCCTCGCACCCTCTCCGCGCCGTGACGTCACGGCGCCATGCAGCTGGTGTGCCTCTCCCCCCGTTAGGTTTGCACTCACCCTCGGCCGCCGCCTCTCCCCTCGCGCTGACAGCTCCCTCCTCGCCCGGTAACAGCCCCTCGTGTGCGTACTCTCCCCACCGCTCACCCCCTCTCCAACCGACTGGCGTGTTTCGCTCCGCCGTCACGTGTTGTGTGTGTGGCGCCGGCGCGTCAGTCGTGCTCTCTCGCTGCCGTCTCCTTCGCTCGGCTCTGCAGTTTAGTCGCGCGCGCCCCCTCATAGCATCACCCCGTGCTTCGCACTTCCTCATACTGCCCTTCGGGGAAATGTTTCTTTTTCTCAACCAGCTTATACTGTGCACACGTTCGAGCTGTTCGTTCAGCAGATTGTCGCACTCACCTTATGCGGGTCTTTTCTGCTAAATGCCGACCACCGCGTGATCCCGACACCACGTATGCTAATCGTAATCGTACAGCACTGCGACGCCGTAGCCAAAAAGCGACGAACTCATTATTGTAATAATAACCAAGAAAACGCACATAACACCGAGATACGAGCAGACGAACTGCAGGCAGCGCATCACGCGTCCGCAAAGCAAACTTTGACTGGTTAAAGGGCGCATAGCGATCGCACAGACTGCCCGACTATAGATATGTTCACCGTCAACGCTTCGTGCCGTGACGTGAACGCGCACTATGCAAACGTAAGAATCAAATGTGAAAGCATAACTATCTCTTTCTCGCATCTCTTTCTCGCAAGGTTTCCTGGGATAAAATTTGCTGAAAAATATTTGTCTTTGCATGAACAGCACAAGCAAAACTGAACGAAAACATTACATTAAGAAGGAGAGTATCATACACAACTTTATCCGGCTTCGGAGAAAAGAAGCCACGCCAAAAACCTGTGAACAGCTTTATAGAGACATTAGGAGACATTCTTACGCAGACAATAAGTCGTAAATAAAAGTGTACGTATGGAAATAAAAGGGCGGTTCCGTCAGATACATGCCTTAATTGGTGGCGACCGCGCAGTGGCGGGTGGCACATGGCAATGAGTCGCTAATTAAAAAAAATTAAAAAGATTTCAACATTTAATTTGAGCGTTGCGATCGTAATTCGGAAATTACAGCAACCTCTCCGTAGAAGCCATATAAACTTCCGGATCTGGAAAAATGCGTTGACTTGCAGAACTGTGGCACGACGAAATTTCGCTATCGGAGCGCATCAAACTGAAACTGGGAGGCTGCAGCGAGCGCGAAGCTGCGCCCCTCGACGCCATGTCATGCTTACGTCACCTAGCAGCACGCAGTCAACACAGTGCGACTCCGTGCTTCTGCGGAGACCTTGCTTTAATTTTCCAATTACGATGACCCGCTCAAAATAAAAGTTGAAAAGCTTTTTTTATGAATGTTTGTCAATAAGCGACTACTTATTACGTGTCACCCGTCACCACGTGGTCGCCACCATAGGGTATGTACGTATCCGAAGGAGCCGCCCTTCTATTTAAATACGGCTATGTTTAAACTATTCTTTAAAGTTTTCGTTGAAACAGCCGGGTGCATTACATACGCTGTGTAATCTCGGTGATCTAAGAATGTTATGTGAATTAAGTAGTAGTCGTCTGTCTCAGCTTTGTGAAATTGGCTTTATAGAATATGGTTTATAGCATGCATGTGAAAAAACAGATAACACTTTTCAGGCAATATTATAGTGCAGTGATTGCGTTGCCGTCTCCCAAAGAGTTCCTCTCTGTGTGCAATAAAGCATTCCTAGTACACATTTTCACCAGTCTAGACTGCACTTCTTCGTTTAACGTCATAGCTGTGTTTGTTCTGTTCTTGCTCACGCCTCCCCCGTATAATCACTAGTTCACGAGCATGTTGGATTCAGCCGGCCACTTTCCTGGCGTCCAGTGAGCACTTGAAACCGCGTTGAGCGCCCAGCCACGGCCGCTAGATACAAAAAAAAAAAGTTGTCGCAGTTTCACCTGAAAGGCGAAGCATCAATTTCGATAGCAAATTTGTCGAGAGCTATACGGAGTAATGATAGTAGCTTTATCAGGTGTATACCCTTGGACATGCAGCAGCACCGGCAACACGCAGAACTGTTGTCGACGCCGTCGGCATTTTGCCCGCGTTCGCACAAAATGCGTACGGCGTAGGTGACTGTTGCCGGAGCCTCTGATATAAATAGGCACTTGATGCCGCAGCTAAACGTCGCCTCCCTTCCCTCCCCCTCTCCCCCCTCCCCGCCACGGCCTTTCGCGCGTCGAAAGAAGGCGCGTTTGTTCTACATATATGGTGATTGTAAAGGAGGAAAGAGACGCCTACTTCTGCAGCCCTTAAGGGAGCACGGCGCAGAACGCGCGTTTTTTCTTCGCCGTGCGTTCACTCCCCGTGAAAGCGCGCGTCCCTCGCGCCCTTTCACTCGCACATACAGCGTTCGGAGCGCGCCAACCTTTCCCTTTCCCTCAAGAACCACTTATCATCGGCGACGATTTCATCTCCACTGACGTCATACGGAACCTCACGGCAACGGCGACGAAGACGGCGACGCCGACGGCAGAAATCTGCTTTGGAGTGTCCATATAATTGTTATCGCAATAAAAGGTGTTGTATCCAGCGGCCGTGGCCCAGCTCTACATCTATGGTCTCATGTCCATAAAGAAGAAAGAACGAGGTGAGCCCAGTGGTCGCATGGGTGGAAGAATTGTATGCAAAGAGCAGATACCGAAGAAATTCTTCTCAGTCTCTATGGGGCAAGGAAATGTACATATTGAGCATATCCGCCAGCTTGCGCTTGAAGCGTCCGCACAAGCCGTTCTTTTGTGGGTGGTACTATAGCACTTTCGCTACCTTTGAGTCGGAAAATTTCTTCCGTCAGATTGGTGGCGAAATGCTGTCCACGATCGCTTATCATTTTTTCATGTGCCCCATGGCGCAAATGAAGTTCCTGGACGAAGGCTTTAGCTGCTTCTGCAGTTGTGACCGGCGAACACGCGACAGCGTCGACCCATTTCGTGTGGTAGTCGGTAAGCAGGAGGATGTAGCGGCTTCCTACTTGCGTTCAGCGAGCAGGCCAGTAAAATTCGTGGCCACTTGTTCGAAAGGTAGACCAGGAGACTCGTTAGGCTGGAGAAAGCTGGCGGGCTTTCCGTGTCGTAGCTTTCGAGCCTGACAGTGAGGCCAGGAGGTAACGTACACCCTTGCCATTTTTATTGCGATAGCAATTATATGGACACTCAAAGAGGATTTCTGCTGTCGCCGTCGCCGTCGCAGTGAGACTCCGTATGACGTCAACGGCGATGAAATCATCGCCGGACGCTATATGTGCGAGTGATAGGGTGCGAGGGACGCGCGCTTTCACGGGCAGCGAACGCACGGCGGCGAACGAACGCGCGTTCTGCGCCGTGCTCCCTGAAGGGCTGCAGAATTAAGGTCTCTTTCCTCCTTTACAATCGCCATATATAGAGAACAAACGGTACTTCTTCCGTCGCGCGAAAGGCCGTGGGGGGACGGGAGGGGGGAGGGGATGCGACGACTAGCTGCGGCACCAAATGCGTATTTATATAAAAAAATGTGGTTGATCCCTCTTATATAGGAATCGGTATAGAACACGAAAGTGAAACGTGTCTTCACAGAAGTAGTGTAATGTTTATTGCACATTGATATATAATGTCTATTGGTGTTTTGTGGCTAAAGCGCCCTTAGGCGTTGATGCACCCACGCTGACGCCTGGTGGCACTTCTCCTCCATCACGACTACCAACGTCGATGACCATGAGCAACCGTCGTGCATATGGAAGCTGCACTACGCTGCACACGCTAGCACAACGCGAAAGACGAAGCACGTAACTGACACACTAATACAACGCGCAAGACAAAGCACGTAACTTAATCGTCACCGAGTCAAATCAGCGCGTACAGCGCGTCGTAATTGCAGCCTCCGCGATCAACTTCAGAAACATTTTCAGAGCTAATTGCGGAGGCCACGCTCCGCTGTGCTGAGTACGGTGAACGCCACCTAGGTGGCGTTGGTAGTGCTTCTTGATGCCAGCGTCCCTTCGAATGCTGGCATCGAGGCGTCGTAGTGCTGAGACCACCGAAGCGTTCACTGTCGGTGCGCGTTAGTGTCATAATGCAGTACTTCTCTTTTCTGCTCGTAGGCGGCGGCACCGCCCCGAGCAAGAGCGCGGGTACACGGAGGAGTGTTAGATATATAAGGCGCGTCTGTGTAGCTCTCTGCAAATGCGTTTGTGGCGCAATGGGTTAAACGCTCGGCGATCTATCGTCGCGGACCGAGAGGTCGTGGGTTCGATTTCCAAATTTTGCATGTTTGTGGAACTTTTTCTTCTGGTTTCTTTCTTTGTATTATGTTCGTGTATGTTCGTGTGACGTATTTACGTGACGGAAATACGTCAGTGAAGTCTTGGTGGACCCCGGCATAAAACACTTTCGCGTTAAAATGTTGCAGTTTCGCCCTAAAGGCGAAGCATGAATTGCGATAGCAAATTAGTAGAGAGCTATTCGGAGTAGGGATAGTAGTTTTATCAGCTGTATAAACTTGGACATGCAGCAGCACCAGCAATGCGCAGAACTGTTGTCGACGCCGTCGCCGTTTTGCCCGCGTTTGCACCGAACGCGCGCGGCGGTGGTGACTGTTGTCAGGGCCTCTGGGGGCGGCTCGGAGGTTTTCAACGAGATCAGAACGGGAAACTCTTCGAGCACCGTCGGAAGTCTTTGCCACCTGCTCGCCCCGCAACGTTTTTATATAAATAAGCATTTGGTGCCGCAGCTAAACGTCGCCTCCCCTTCCTCCCCCCACGGCCTTTCTCGCGACGGAAGAAGTCGCGTTTTATCTCTTTATATACATATATGTTGATTGTAAAGGAGTAAAGAGACGCTTAATTCTGTAGCCCTTCAGGGAGCACGGCGCAGAACGCGCGTTTGTTCTCCGCCGTGCGTTCGCTCCCCGTAAAAGCGCGCGTCCCTCGCGCCCTTTCACTCGCACATACATCGTCCGGCACGCGGCGACGATTTCATCGCCGTTGACGTCATACGGAACCTCACGGCGACGACGACGGCATAAATCTTCTTCGAGTGTCCATATAATTGCTATCGCATTAAAACTTTGCGAGGCGAGACGCTGCTCGACGCTGCTCGACGAGTTTCCCGTTTTGATCTCGTCGAAAACCTTCGAGCCGCCCCCAGAGGCCCTGGCAACAGTCACCAACGCCGCGCGCGTTCGGTGCTAACGCGGGAAAAACGGCGACGGCGTCGACAACAGTTTTGCGCGTTGCTGCTACTGCTGCATGTCCAAGTTTATACAGCTGCTAAATCTACTATCCCTACTCCGAATAGCTCTCTACTAATTTGCAATCGAAATTGATGCTTCGCCTTTCGGGCGAAACTGCAAGATTTTTAACAGTATCACGCGAGCGTCGACAGCATGGCGTTTCAGTGGCGTTGTGTAGGGGTGAGGGGCACTCCTGCAGCGAACAGTGCAGCAGAATACATTAGAACTAGAATTCGCCTTGCACGACGGCACATAAAGTTGCCAATCCCGCCGTCACCTCGCCGCTCCAAGGTCGATGACACGCCGTCCGGTCTACGCTCGCTAGATGTTGATAAAAAATTGCAAGGGTGTACTTACTGATTGGCCGAAATAGCAGCTACGAATTTTTCTCTCATGTGTACTTGACAACGAGGTGGTCTTGTCTGTTGTCGTCATTGCAGTGTCTTAAAATCTCTGATCTCAAACACTTGGGGACAACGGGTGGCGCTCGATCTTCCTAAAAGCTGTAGGCTCCCTACTAAAAGCCTTTCGCTCTCCTGCACAGCACAACATCGATAAACGGAAAACTCCGTGCTGTTCTTGTCCAACGTTACTAGACTACCTCTTCAGTTTGCACACTCCGGCGCCGCGAATGTCACCCTTCCCTGTACCGCCGAGCGGGGGCGTGCTCGTCGCCGTTTGACTGGTTTGTCGGAGGTAACGGAGGTGTCTGCCGGTGTCGGCGGTGCCTACGGCTTCTTGGCCGCCACGCTGGCGTAGTCAACGCAGGCGTGGTCTTGTGCCGGGTGTTTTTTTTTTTTGCCTTCAACCAAGTAAGCAAGTAGTAACATTGCGTTCAACTTTGTTGCCTAGTGATCGCAATCCCTGTGAGTCCCAGCGAGATCAACCGACGCAGCTCGTGCGGCGTGTGCTCCCGCTGCAACTTGTATTAAGAATGCACTTTTTTCTCCCGATATTTCCACCATCGATTAGAAAGCAAGGAAAAGATGGCTGTAGCAAACAAAAAAAGCCCGTCTTTTGTAACTTTGGCTTTTGAAATGTGATTCCCAGTTGGTGTTTGTTGCATTGTTCAAAAACCTGGCAGTCACTTTAGCATACGCTAAAGAGAATGAATGCGAAATCGTGCACGCTCACGAGAAATTCATTATATTACTTGACATTCTCATTCGAATGCGCAGTGAGTTTAAAAATCAAATAAATGCTGGTGTTTTATATGTTCCAAAACCACGACATGATTATGAGGCACGCCGTAGTGGATGACTCCGGGTTAATTTTGACCACCTTTAACGTGCAATTACTTCCTATTACTTGTTCTTTCCCACCAAAGGTCGTGTGCCTTAATTAGGTGTGCCCTAATGAAGTTCTTCCTAATTAAACCAAAGCTCATGGGTTAGAGTGTCTTAATTAACTATATCTTGATTAAATGCGCCTTAATTAACTTCGCCCTAATTAACACCAATGGTTGAGGATTCGACTCCCGCCAACCGTTATGGGTCCGCGTGCCATGATTAACTATGTGCTAATTAGCTGTGTCTTAATTATTTATGAATTAAATAACACCATGTAAAGGTCGTGGGTTCGAGTGCCTTAATGAACTCTGTGTTAGTTAACGTAGAGTTAACTGAGGCACTCGAAACCACGACATTTGTTGGTGGCACCATGAATTTAGGTGCCGTAACACCGGACGTCGGATTTTTCGGCCGATGAGCCATCTACAGTTTTCGCCTTAATGAATAGTTTTGAATTTGACTTGTGTTGTTCTCGTTTTTCGCGTTTTATAGCCCTAAAAACGGCGAGCTTTCACTGAAGTACTTCGGTATCTTGCTTTAAAAAACGCGTATCCTGGCATTGAGTGTTCACGAACAAACGAGTGGTTTTGGTTACAATACTTTCGGGGGCAACAGATACTTATGTTCCCTACCCAGTGTAAACGCGTAATCTTATATAGAACTGAATTAAAAAGAACTGAACCCGATTAATCTTCACAGCTGAATGGATAAGAATACTGCATAGCACTAGCTAGATTGAGGCATCTCTGCCGTGTGGAATCGCTCTAATGGCTGAAATGATACTCTGGTTGCACAGTCGAAATAACTTTTGCTCACAATCTCGGAAATAACTCCCCTTACACATAATTAACTGCGTAAATTGCGTTTAACGCAGCGCGCAGGCCGCGTAACCATGATGCGAGCGGGCCAACGGCGTCGGAAGCGCCACTTCGCGAGCGGGAACCGAAAGCGGCCACGTTTTGCCGCTGCATCCCGGCGGAGTTTGCAAACAGGCAAAGTAATCTAGTAACGGTCGTTCTTATCGTCATCCTGACAACGACGCACTCGGCTGCTCTAGGTGCTGCATACCTTCTTTCATCGACGAGCCTTCCCTATGCCGTTCCCCGACGTCCGCGTGATTGAGCACGATTAACGATAAGGGACTTTCTTCGTTTGCTTGTAAAGGATCACGTGGAAGGCAGGGAAAGCCCGTTGGTTTTCTCCATTCTAGATGCCAGGGTGATGTTGCAACGCTATGTCGAACTCCTGAACCAAGAGGCACCATCTCCTAAGAGCACTGTTCGGATTCGTCACTTTAGTTAGCGAGGTCAAGCTAGCTTGCTCTGTCAGGACTGTGAACTTACATGTATTGAAGCCAAAAACTGACGTCCGTCAGATGGAGTTTATTCATTGAGCTATTAAGATTTGCGCTGGCGCGAGCCTTCGCCTCACCCGTTCTCGACTTTTGTCCTCTTCAGTTTTCGTCACCGTACCGCGGCTACGTTGCACGTGTGCGCCTCCTGGAGGTAAAGCTGCTGTATAAAATGGCGGACTTGCTGGCCGTTCGAAAGTATTATCAGGAAGGACCACGCAATATCGTTTCTTCCTTGAAACGCATTAACGCCACGCTCGTCATCCATGTCAGATGCGACGCTTTTGTGTTCTCGACGACGACAACATCGTCGGGCTTCAAATTCAGTGACGGCATAGGCTTCCTGTGGTAAGCTGCGCCCTGGAACAGAAGGTATTCCTTCTTCCACTGCCTCCAAAGCCTCCCGAAGCAGCTGCTCCCGATGCAGAGTTCGTCATCGAAGGTCAGGCACAGCGGCACTAAGAGCAGTGTTGTCTTTTGTTGTTGTAACGAAACGCTTGCCTACTAAGAAATGCGAGAGCGTCAGAACGTCTGTGGATGTGACGTCATCAACCAAGTAGGTGAGCGGACAACAGTTAACTGCTGCATCAACTTCAGCAAGCACGGCAGAAATTCGATGGCAGAAATTGCACGTCCGGCTGCAAAGCGCCTCGTGGCGGGTAAAAGTGATCCCGGTGTACTGCCCTCGTCACAGCACAAGAGAAGACAACGATGTACACTTATAAAGTCGAGGTTAATTCAGCACGGCCGTAGAATGGCACACAGAAGCGAATTCCAAGTAAAGGAACCAATAGCACTAAAGCTTCCTGGTTCGATCCCGTATTTTGGCACCAAAACGCTATATTGACGACACAGACTGACGTCCGTGGGATGTGGTTATTCATGCAACTGTTAAAATGACCCTGGCGCGAGCCTTCGCCTCAGGCGTTTTCGACTTCTTCATTATCTTCAGTTTTCATCAAGATCCATTTGTACTGGCGAAGCTGTCGGCAGGTGTATACAACCGTGATACATTCCGTCTCCGTTATGCTGTAGTTCACCTCAGCCATGGTATGGCAGAAACGACGTTCTCAGTTACTATATCTTGACTTGGTAATGACTTTCTCTTGAGAACCAATTTTCTCAACATCCACGTCAACAACGCCGTAAGAATTTACATTCATATGAAGCTCTATTGGCTGCCCCGGCTCATACTGACCCAAAACGGGCGCTGTGATCAGCTTCAAGTTCGGGGATTGCATAGCCGCTTCGAAGGCCACATACTAGTCGAAAGGTACAAGCTCTTTAGTTATGTGAGTAAGTGACCGAGACATAGGAGAAAATCTGTAATAAATCACCGTTAGTAGTTGCAGATTCCAGGAACGCTCTGTGCACCTTTCTTGTTTTTTGATGTAAAGAATTTTTTGATCGCGGCTACTTTGTCTAGGTCCTCTCGGATGCTTTAAGCAGTTGGAATGTGTCCCATGTGTTTATTTTCCTGGCGAACGAAGCTGCATTTTTGCGGCTGCAGTCACAAGTTCGCCTCGCCCGACGCCAAGAATACACTTTCCAAATCTTGCACACGAGTGGTAATAGTCTAAAAAATATACCATGTCGGCCAAGTAAGCCTAGCACACCTTCCCGAGGAGACTACTGAGTACTTTGTTAATCATTTTGTGAAACGTCGCCGGAGTGTTACACTGGCCAAAAGGAACAAGGTTGAACAAGCCGGGTGCACCGATAAACACCGCCTTTAGCTCATCGTTCTCCTTGATCTTTCACATGCAAATAGCCTCGTGTAAGTTCAAGTGTAGTGAAATATTGTGACTCCTGTAGCACGGCTAGAATGTCATGAATCTACGGCAGTGGATGCACATTTTTCTTAGTGACTTCATTCACTCTTTGGAAGTCGACACAGAAACGTAATGACCCGTTTGACTTTTTCATAAGGAAGACAGGCGATGATCAAGGAGTGCTACATTCCATATTTATCCCATCCCACACCATCTCCTATAATTGTTTTTCAAACAGGTTCCTTTCAAAAGCGTAGCCCCGGTAGGCGGCGTGGTGAATTGATTGACCATCACCTAGCCGATAACGTGTTCTGTGAGATGCGTCTGCGAATGGGGTTGTAATGGCTAGTTAAGAGATAACGGAACTTTTCAATGAGCGAAAGCAGCTCACCCCTTTCAGATTAACGCAGTGGTCTGCAGTCTCCACGTCAAACTCCTGGGGCATTTGAGTGCCGTCGGGTTCCATGACAGCCAGCTGTGCGACGTGGATAGAAGTGGCATATCCAAGCTTTCTTCTCCTACACAAATTTACTGGCGATATGGTGGGATTAGCGAGCTGAATCATACCAGTTCCATGCATGATGTTGGTCACGGTACGTGCAACTTGAAGTACTTTTGCAAGCGTGGTGTTCGGCTCGTGGAGATGCATTACCGACACTTGCGATAGAAATTTCAGTGCGCGCCTCGATGAGAATGTGCCCATGGGACCGTGTAATAAGCACATCGTTGTCTGCGAGAGTGGTTCAGCTTACATGCAACCGCAAAGTTTCACTGTTGAGTTGGAACTCCCTCTTGAAAACATCTATAAGAACTCACACTCCTCGACAAAACAGGAGACCGCCTCATGACTCACAGGGACATTCCTGGCCCATTAAAGACTTCTAGTGAATAGGTGTTGTGTCAAAGTCAAGTTAATAATGCGTTAGCATTCCATGGGTACATCACGCACTTTCCGGGGGCCATCCATGTATCTATTTATGTATATTTTTTGTTTATGTGTATCAATTCATGTATGTTTGTACCTACCGTTCTCCCACCTACCTGAGTCACTGGGTAGTCAGTGGCTGATTAGCGCATCGAGCTGCTGTGCTGGAGTGACAGGGTAGGAAACCAAATATTTGACCAATCTGGATCACGGAGTATGCGGCAGTGTACAGATATGTGCCGCTCTTCAACGAACCTGTTGGACGGCACAAGGGTCACTGCAGACGCGGGACTGGGTAGGTACTACGGCGACTTGCATTACTAGGTACGTGCCACTCGTTCGGTGCTCTTAAGCCTCCAGTGAGCCTCTTTGATTTGGGCCACTGCGTATGTGCCAGTAGGCGTGTGCCGCTCTTCAGTCTTTGACGCCAAATTGGTTACCTAGGTATCTGCCACTTCGAACGTGCCGCTGTACAATCACGAAAAATAACTCTTCAAATTTGTCCGAAGCTGAGCAGAATTGAACCCACTACACAATTGCTCCTGAAGGGCAGCAACCCTACGCTTTAGCTGCAGGCTGCGCCACAAATGTACTGGGTAGGACCTGCTTTTTCAGTGACCCTCTTTCACGCCAACGCTTTAGCGTCCTGCTCCGTGGTGCACTGGGTGTGTGCCGCTGCTCAAGGAACCTGTCACCAACTTGGGACTGTATTTATGTGTCACTGAGTGTGCTGCCACCTAGCGCACAATTCTGAGTGTTCGCAAACACCGGCGCTCCATGATACTTGTCTCGCAGCAGTGCCTCGGCAATGCCCTTGGGACATCTCGTTGGTGTCATTAGTTCGCTTAACGCATCCACAAAGAAGCCTCATAAATTTCGGAGACCACGCGCAGGCACCGCGGTGGTGGTGCTAGATGGCGTCGAGCGTTCTTAGCGAATCGCGAAAGAAGAGTCCAGCTGCAGTACACGCCTAATGCCTAATTCGTTTCGGTGAGCATCGCCTTAGGCGGAGAGCAAGCTTCCACCAATTCCTCTGATGAAGATACCTTTTATTCATTTCGATGAACCACGGATTTTTTTCAACAAAATGTTACAAGATGACACTTACGGAAGAGCCAGTATCAATAACGAGTTTTTGGGAGGATAACATTTGCTGGTATGGGCACTGCTAGAAGTTGACATTCCGACAGAGTGCACACAGTGTGGCCGGGCTGGCCCCCTAATCCCGGCGGTTCTCCTTTCGCGAAGGGTTCGGTTGCCCACACTGATTATCATAGTGCTGTCTCTGTTATTTTCTGTTATCTCGATACCGCGTCCAGCATGCGTGTTTGGTGTGACCGATGCGGCGGCAGAGTTGGCATCGTGAACGCCCGTCGTCGGCACGGAGCGGGCGTGCACGTCTCGCTGTCCGATGCCCTGGAGGTCGACGCACGCCTTGTTCGATAGCCTTTAGGCGGTCCGATGGGCCATGGAGTCCGCGATCGCCTTTAAGTCCCTGTCGTGATCGGTTGCCTCTCGCTGCCAAAGGCGCCCTGCCGCAGCGCAGGGAGCGAAGCATGTCGGACGCGGCTACATTACGGCTACGGCGCGTGTCACTGCAAGGGGAGGTGCAGATAGCTTTGCGTACTCCGGCTGTGGGCCGGCAAAGAAACGGCTGCCAATCTGTTGTGGCTGAGACGCACGCGTCATCAAGGCAGACTGATAACTACGCTGCAACATTTCAAGGAAAGCAGAGTAACTTTGCGGTAGCAAATTAGTAGACAGCCATAAGAAGTAACGATAATAGTTTTATCCGCAGTATAAACTTGTGAGCATTCGCTTACGGACTAAGTTAACAAGCATGGTGTCAGCGCGCACAGAAAACCAAGAACAATTGACACTCGATGACCGAGTACACTAGCCGCCAAAACGCGCCAAAACTTGCCGCAGTAAACTTGCCGCCGAAAGAAACCAAACTTTTGAAATAGCGCGGCAACCGGCAGAGGGAGCGCGCTGAGGCTACTGAGCGCATGTAGCGGCAGGTTTAGACAACTCACTGCTATTTGCCGCGTTTCGCTCTGACCGTTAGTTGGCGAGCTACAGCCGCTGAAGTGAGCACATGAACAAGCTGTTCTTCGGATTGGTACCGAAGTGACAATGAAGGAATTGGAACAACAGCGTGTGTGTGTGTGTGTGTGTGTGTGTGTGTGTGTGTGTGTGTGTGTGTGTGTGTGTGTGTGTGTGTGTGTGTGTGTGTGTGTGAATTTCTGCTACAAACATGGAAAAACTTTCACAGAGACATTTCAGTTGCTTAGCCAAGCATACGGGGAGGACTGTATGAGTCGCACGCAGTGCTATTACTGGTTCAACCATGTTGAAGACGGAAGAATATCGGTCGGTGACGATCCCAAGCCTGAACGACCTTCCACATCCACAGATGATGACCATGTAGAGAGAGTTCGAACGGTGATTCGTGGAAATCGTCGTTTGACTGTTCGAGAAGTCGCTGACGAAGTGGCTATCAGCGTAGGATCATGTAATGAAATTTTGAGTGACAAACTCAAAATTTGTGTTCCCGTATAAAATGCAGTTGGCAAAAGTAGTTGCACCGTTCAAGTAAGGTGGCAAAACTACCTTATCTAATTATAGACCAGTGTCTATTCTCCCTATCTTTTCTAAGTGTTTAGAAAAAAATTATTCTTTGCAGAATATCACACTTTCTGGACAAGCACAATCAAACTAAGCATCAGTATGCTTCCCGGAAAAATATGTCAACGCAGCTAGCTTTGCTTGAACAGAAAGAACTAATTCTAAATAATTTTGAGGAACGTTTGCTAACATTGGGAGTATTTGTCGACTTTTCAAAAGCCTTCGATTCCATAAATCATGATCTCTTGCTTAGTAAGTTAACAGACTATGGTATACGCGCCATCGCACTTGACTTCATCAGGTAGTATCTTGGCCACAGACCGCAGTTTGTACAAGTAAATAGCTTTAAATCTGAAGTTCGGTCGGTCAAGGTAGGTGTACCCCAGGGCAATATTTTAGGGCCCCTTCTATTTAATATCTTTATTAACGATTCAGTAAACATTGATGTTGATACGCGTTACGTAATCTATGCTGATGACACTACGTTATTCTTTTCATCTAACCGATCTGCCGAATTGATTACAAGAGCTAATGCAGTTTTGAACAAACTGTACACATGGCCACTTGATAACGGTTTGACTATTATTTCGCAAAAAAAAACTAAGGCGGTGTTATTTCGCGCGAAGAATACGCAAATTACTCTCGAGGAAGATTTGCTAATGAACAATTCTAAAATTGAACTTGTAAGTTCGGTAATATCGCTAGGTGTATTTTTTACCATACTATATGACCTGGCATAACCATATAGATTTTCTTGCTAGTAAGCTTTCACAAATCACTGGAATTTTTATTGCGATAGCAATTATATGGACACTTCTACCGGATTTCTGCCATCGGCGTCGCCGTCGCCGTGAGGTTCCGTATAGATAAAATCTTCACCGCGCGCCGTATGTCCGAGCGGAAGCGTGCGGAGACGCGCGCTATCACGATGAGCGAACGCACTCAATCTCCCACGCGCAAGCAACGAAGCGGGAAGCCCGCGCCGAAGGGAGCGGGGGGGGGGGCACTTTTACTGTGCCAACAACCGTGCTCGTCGCTCGACCGCACGGTCTCTTATCTCTCCCACGCGTAAGCAAGGAAGCGGGAAGCCAGCGCCGGAGGGAGTGGGGGCGGGGGGGGGGGGGAGCGCACATTTTCCTCTGCCAACAACCGCGCTCGTCGCTCGCCGCACCGTCTCTTATCTCCACACGGCTCTGACCTTTATGCACTGTGCATTCGCCGCTCAGTTTCTGTTGAAGCGATAGACCGCACGTACCTTCGCCGCTGCGGCGTATGCGCTTGCTGCCAGCGTTTTGACAGTCGTTGTCTGCAGTCATTCAGTGTGATCTATTCATGTTTGTTTGTGCGAGCTCACACCACGCTTGTTCAGTCAGTTAGTAATAGTCGGGCCACATTTTCCAACGCACGCTACACATGTAATGCTGCCCGGATCGGCAGTGCTGCGCTACAGGTGCGTCCCTTCGCACGCGCGCTGCCCACGGGAAGCGCTTCTCATCAACACCACCGTTTCACACGCGCCTTCTCGAGGTCATCGAGTCTCTCTTCATGTCGGTCTACTTACGCCGCAGCACACCTGCTTACTTAATCAGCTCATATTTACTACAATTCATATTGCTACCAAAGCCGCTCACCTTACTTCGTATGACATTGCTGTGTTGCTATCGCATTCATTGCTTCGCCCTTAGGGCGAAACTGTGACATTTTTTATTCCTTGAACTACCTTCCTTACTCTATTAAATGCTTGATATATAATTCACTGTTTCTCAGCCATTTAAATTATTGGTGTCTTGTCTGGGCTACCACTTCGGAAACAAGTATCAGCAGGTTGTACATACTGCAAAAGAAGGCTCTTCGCGCTATTTGTAATAAACCATATGATTTCCCTTCAGCTCTTTTATTTCATAAACTTAAGACACCGAAAGTACAGGTCCTTTTAATGTATCGTCTAGTGCTTGCGTATAAAAATGAACAGAAAAGAAACATAAACCACATTACTTTTATGGTTAACTTGAAGCTACACGAAACTCCATGCAGTACAAGAAAGCCAGAGTACTGACACGTACCACAATCGCGCACTAAATATGGATCACAAATGCTGCAGCTCCAGGCTACCTCGCTTACTAAATGATCTTATTGTTAATAAGATTAATATTGCGTCTTCTTCTCTTTCCGATATTCTTGATTTTTTCTCTCATATGTGAGTTGTACATTGCCTGTATGCTTATCAAGTGCAGTAATATTTTGTGCGGTTTTGCACAAAATCTCTTAGTTTTGTTTGCGTTTTCTTTTTGTGTTTTGTTTTTCCTCGCCCGATTTGCGATTCGTATGCATGATATGTTGTAGTGCTTGAATTGTAAGTACCTGAGAAAGCTGTATTACCGCTCTGCTGCTCCTTTTTTTTTGTTTTACGGCTTTTTGGGGCTGGTCAAGCTTCTACGAGCAGTTTTTTCCCCACTTTACCCCCGCAAGGCTGTATTTAGGTTTTTGTGGAAATAAAGCATGCATACATACATACATACATACATACATACATACATACATACATACATACATACATACATACATACACACACACACACACACACACACACACACACACACACACACACATACATACATACATACATACATGCATACATACATGCACACACACTCACACACACACACACACACACACACACATACATACATACATACATACATACATACATACATACACACACACACACACACACACACACACATACATACATACATACATACATACTGCAATGGAGATGTTTGCCTAGCAGCACTCGATCTAGAGTTTCAACGGTATATAGACCGAAACAAGTCAAAGGGAACTATGGCGAAGCGGGCGAGCAAGCGTCACTTGTCTTCTTCTTCCTTCCCCAGCACCGTGGCCCACTGACTTCAGTACAATCACTCTCTACAGAAAGAGGAGCCATCCTGGCTACCTAAGGGCAGGAGAACACAGGGGGGTCGTGGCACTGTTTGAGGCGGGAGACGTGGACAATTTCCTGGCCACGACGACGCTGGTCGGAAGACGCGTCCATCGGCTCGATGAGGTAGTTGACTGCGGATGTTTGTCGCAAAACCCGATAGGGACCGTGGTACTTGGAATGCAGCTTGGAGGAAAGGCCCGGTGGAGTAGACGGCACCCACAACCAGACCGGCGAGCCGGGAGCAAAGGATGTAGCCGTAGTGGACGCATCGTGGCGATGCTTTTGGCGCCAGTAGTCCTGGGATGTGAACGAGCGAGCAAGCTGGCGACATTCTTCGGCATATGCAGCCGCTCGGGAAAAGTCGTCGACTCCGAAGCATCCGGCCGGTAGGGTAGGATTTTGTCCATTGTGCATGCAGGCTCGTGTCCGTAAAGAAGAAAGAAAGGTGAAAATCCAGTAGTGCTTTGCGTTGCAGTATTGTATGCGTATGTTACGAAAGGCAGAATCCGATCCCAATTTGAGTGGTCAGATGAAACATACATGGCCAACATGCCGCCAAGGGTGCGATTAAAACGCTCTGTCATGCCATTAGTTTGGGGATGGTATGCCGTGGTAGTGCAGGTGAATGATGCGACACTCCTTTAGCAACGCTGTAATGACGTCAGAGGGGAAAACGCGACCGCGGTCGCTTAGTAATTCTGGAGGTGCTCCATGCCGTAATATCAGGTGCTGAAGTATAAAACTAGCAACGTCTTTTGCTGTGGCAGATGACAGGGCTGAAGTTTCTGCGTACCGCGTAAGGTGGTCGATAGCAACAATAACCCAGCGGTTGCCGCTGGGAGTGCTGGGAAGCGGACCGTACAGGTCAACGCCGACGCGGTCGAACGCTCGAGCGGGGCATGGTAAAGGCTGCAAGGGTCCGGCAGCATCTTTAGGTGGTGTCTTGCGGCGTTGGCACAGGGGGCATGACCGTACATACTGACGAACGAAACGGTACATACCGGGGCAGTAATACCGAACCTGGAGGCGAGAGTATGTCTTCTATACCCCAGCGTGGCCGCATTGTGGGTCATCGTGGAAAGTGGCGCAGATGTCGGAGCGAAGGTGTCGGGGAATAACAAGCAACCACTTGCGGCCGCTGGAGTTGCAGTTGCGGCGGTAAAGCAGGTTATCCCGAATAATAAAGTGTGTGGCTTGGCGACGCAGCGTCCGAGAGATCGGCGCTGGCGACCGGCTAGACAGGAAATCTAGAAGCGAACAGATCCATGGGTCTTTGCGCTGCTCTGATGGTATGTCGGAAATGTTGAGGGCGAAGGCACCGCAGGCGGAAACAGACGAGCAGATAGGATCAGGTGACAGGGGTGACCGGGAAAGAGCGTCTGCGTCGGAATGTTTTCGGCCTGAGCGATAAACAACACTGATGTCGTATTCTTGTAGGCGTAATGCCCAACGAGCGAGCCGACCAGTTCGATCTTTGAGTGACGACTACCAGCATAGGGCATGATGGTCCGTCACGATGTCAAAAGGGCGCCCGTACACGTAAGGTCTGAATTTTGCGATAGCCCAAATAATGGCCAGACATTCCTTTTCAGTAACCGAGTAGTTCGCCTCAGCTTTGGTAAGGGTGCGGCTGGCATACCCTACGACGTACTGATCGAAGCCATTCTTGCGCTGTGCAAGAACAGCGCCTAGTCCGACACGACTAGCGTCCGTGTGAATTTCAGTTGGAGCAGAGGGATCGAAGTGGCGCAGTACTGGCGGTTAAGTGAGAAGGCGGCGCAGTTCTTGAAATGCGTCGTCACATGCCGGGGACCAGTCCGGTAGCTCAGAACGGCCGGTAAGAAGTGCGGTCAAGGGGGCGACTATGGAGGCAAAATTGCGGACGAAGCGTCGGAAATATGAGCATAAGCCGATGAAGCTGCGAAGCTCTTTCACGGTAGTTGGTTTGCGGAACGCGGCCACGGCACTAAGTTTCGTAGGGTCCGGGAGGATACCGTCTTTTGAGACCACATGACCGAGAATAGCTAGCTTGCGAGCGCCGAAGTGGCATTTCTTCAAATTTAGCTGCAGTCCTGCAGCGGTGAGGCACGCAAAGACTTCCTCGAGGCGGCTGAGGTGTGACGCAAAGTCGGTAGAAAAAACTACAATATCATCTAAGTAACAAAGGCACGTGTTCCACTTCAGGCCTCGGATAATGATGTCCATCATTCGTTCAAGAGTGGCAGGTGCGTTGCAGAGGCCGAAGGGCATGACGGGGAATTGATATAGGCCATCAGGTGTTACAAAGGCTGTCTTTTGGCGATCGGCCTCTGCCATCGGCACTTGCCAGAACCCAGAGCGCAGATCCAGCGAGGAAAAGAATTCCGCGCCCTGTAGGCTGTCCAAGGCATCGTCGATGCGCGGCAGAGGATAGACATCTTTGCGCGTTATGCGGTTAAGGCGGCGATAGTCGACGAAGAACCTTATGACGCCGTCTTTCTTTTTAACGAGGACAGCCGGAGATGCCCAGGGACTGTTAGAGGGCTGGATGATGCCACGCTGCAGCATGTCGTCAACCTGCTGGTCGATGATCCGGTGTTCAGCGGCCGACACACGATACGGACGCTGGCGCAAAGGGGTTTGTTGACCGGTGTCGATATGGTGAACGACTGCTGACGCTCTACCCAAGGACGGTTGGCCAATGTCGAGTGAGGCCCGAAAACGCTGGAGGAGCTTGATAATTTCCGCGTGCTGGACAGGTGTGAGTGCCGAGTCGACGGCATAAGCGAAGACGTCCACAGTGACATCGGTCGTGCCAGGAGGAGTGACGGCGCAAAGCGGAAGTGATGCCGCATAGTGAAACATGGTAGCCGGGGGGACGCAGTCGAAATATTCAGAGCTCCCCAGGCACTCGCCGCGGAGTATGGATGAAGAGCTCGCGGAAGGATTGCACACGTAAAGGGCAGCAGTACCGCCGCAAAAACTGACGATAGCAAAAGGAAGCAGAAGGTTCCGATGGCTCGAACAAGAGGTTGACGGCGTAAACAAAACAGATGAGTTCGCGACAGAGTACACACGACACAGGTACCAGAGCGGCTGAAAAAGGATGCGATGTCGATGTCCGAGGCAGCAACAACTTTAGTAGAATGGTGGTCGTCAGGGTCAAAGCACGGCACTGACAACGTAAGTTCGGCACGAGCGCAGTCGACAACAGCTTGATTTACAGATAGGAAATTCCATCCAAGAATGACGTCGTGCGAGGAACGGGATAGGACGACAAATTCGACAACATAGAAAACGCCTTGAATGACGACTCGAGCTGTGCATGATGCTGAAGGCTGAATGCAATGCGAGGTAGCCGTACGCAGTGATAGACAGGTAAGTGGAGTGGTCACTTTGTTCAAATTGCGGCAAAACTCATCACTAATAACAGAAACGGCGGATCCGGTGTCAATAAGTGCGTGTACGGTGACGCCATCGACGGACAGTTCAATTTCGTTCGCAGGAGAAAAATGAGGCCTTGAAATGTTCGACGTAAACGCAGTTCTTGCCTCGGGAACTGTGACTGTTAGTTTTCCTCGCGGGCTGGACTGAGTCGACGAACCATGGGGGAAAGGGATCGACGACGTGGGGAGGGCGACCAGCGTGAATCGAAGGGGCGGCGACTAGAAGACGAGTCCGGAGGAAGATTAGACGCATCATGACGCGGAAGTCGAGCAGGCATGTAGCTATGGCGAAGCGGGCGAGCAAGCGTCACTTGTCTTCTTCTGCCTTCCCCAGCACCGTGGCCCACTGCCTTCAGTACAATACATACATACATACATACATACATACATACATACATACATACATACATACATACATACATACATACATACATACATACATACATACATACATACATACATACGAACTTGGGATGCGTCGTGTCAGTGCAAAATTCGTGCCGCGTTTGTTGACTGCCGAACAGAAGCAGACCCGTGTTGACATCAGCCAGGAACTGCTCGCCGCTGCCAATGACGATGAAAACTTTCTTAAGAACATCATAACAGTTTTCCTAAGTTTATAGCAGAACTTCACACACACACACACCGTTCTTCCAGTTCCTTCGTTGTCACTTTGGCACCAATCCTAAGAACAGCTTGTTCATGTGCTCACTTCAGCGGCTGTAGCTCGCCAAATAACGGTCAGAGCAAAACGCGTCAAATGGCAGTTTGTTGTATAAACCTGGCGCTACATGCGTCTGTAGCCGCAGTGCGCTCCCTCTGCCGGTTGGCGCACTATTTCAAAAGTTCGGTTTCTTTTTGAACACACCTCGTATATGTGAGTCACCTTAGCAACCTCTTAAGCTTCATCTGTTGCGTTGAGGGCTGTAATATAATCTCTCATTTTTCCATATATGTTTGGCTTCTGCTGCAGTCCTGTAAGAAAACAAGAATGAAAAGCATAGCATCCTGCTTTGTTATGCCATAACCTGAATGGCACTGCTGTCATATGGTCAATGTGCGTAAATGCTGTGAACAGCTACTTTTGATCCTGTGCTGCAGTCTGCAAATGACACGTGAAGCGAGGTGTTCCGAGTAGTGTGTGGAGCTGACTCTTATAAATTAGTTATTTGTTATTTTCATGGCAGCATTTATGATCAATGCTAGCAAAGCTAATAGACAAGCCATGAAGATTGTATGGAACGGTGCTTCAAACAAACTCATTTACAGTCTGGATTGAACTTGAATACAAACAAATCGATTCTGTATCAAACAAAGAAACAAACACACCGATATTATTAACTGTGCAGTTCTGTTATGGCAGTTTCGTTGCCATGCTAGCGGTATAAGAACATGTATGTGTCGTGCATGCTCTTGTTTTTTTTTCTAGAAAGAAAGACCCGTTGTGTCAGTTTGTAGGCACGCTTATGGATGAT
Source organism: Dermacentor silvarum (assembly GCF_013339745.2). Classification (NCBI taxonomy): domain Eukaryota; kingdom Metazoa; phylum Arthropoda; class Arachnida; order Ixodida; family Ixodidae; genus Dermacentor; species Dermacentor silvarum. Next base: position 75,910,632 of record NC_051156.1, on the reverse strand, counting down.
TGTGGCACATTCTAGAATTTACCAGTTCACCAGTATTGATTCTGGAAATTGCAACGACACGTGCTTAACAAAAGTGTTTCAATAGTGAAACTTCCGAATGCAAATGAATACGAATAAATGAGGTAAACGACCACTGAATATAAGGCATTTTATTGCTAAGCACAGTGAAACAATGTTCCCATGTGATAGAAAAAAAACATATTTTAGTAAAAACTTATCTTTGGCAGATGTATGCAAATTTGACAAATAATACGTTAAAGACAGCAAAAGAGAAGAAAGAGAACCGAGGGGCCCCATTTTTAATATTCATATCATAAGAAACCAACCCGCCGTCCTTAGATTTGTGAGTGGTGGCGCTGGCTAACACTCCCAGGGTTAGTTCTAGTTGTAAAACATATATACCCCAGAAAGTGGATGGGAACTCGGCTCCGCGGTAGCTCAATGGTGAGAGCATCGCACGCGTAATGCGAAGACGTTCCCCACCTTCGGACAGTTGTTTTTTCATCCACTTTAATTTCTGTTAATTTATCATTTTCTTCAATTCAATTAGTAAGTACACGTGATTTCCCCTATGTAGTCCTTGGTGTCATTGTTTGTTGGCTTGTTAAAGACAGCAAAGTTGTATAAGTGAGTTCGCACAGCCTACAGAAGTACTAGTCTGAGCAAGGATGGCTAACAGCCTTGCTAAAACGCGTCAGCAACTGCTGTGTTCGAGCGCCGTCGCGACTGGCTGTTTTGGAGCGAAGCTGCTTATAGCGGCACCCGTTCCGTCCCCGTTAGTAGTAGTAGAGTGACCTAGAATTGGAGAGTGCCCGGAACGAGCTTCCAAAAGTGAAGCCAAACGACCGTAACGCCGCTTGGGGCGCTGCGATCGGTGGCACTCAGCCCGCCATGGCTCAGAGGTAGAATGTCTGCTTCCCACGCAAAAAACCGGGGTTCGAATCCTGGCAGGAGACAATGTTTTCCCGTTCTTTTTATTACTTCATGCGTTGATTTTTTTATTCTTTATACTGCTGCTTAACACTTGTTTACGTTGCTATACAATACAACAAAAAGTCAAGCAGAAGTTGAAGGAATAATAACAAAATAACAATGTTTTGCAGTGAACGATAATGTTTGCAGCGCCACCTCACAGGAATCAACAAAACTATTCCAACCAAAGCATGGCCTCCGAGAACTGCACGCATGCAAAACCCCGCCGACGCCTGCTTGACAGGCTCCGCTGTGCGCTCAAGGCTCATTCACACTAGGCCAACGCGGCATCGATTTTGGTCAGCCGACTGTTGGCGACAGCATTTTCCGTCATGTAGACTGCTGTCGCCAACAGTCGGCGACAGCAGTGTGAATGAGCCAATAGTGTGAATGAGCCTTGAGCGCACAGCGGAGCCTGTCAAGCAGGCGTCGGCGGGGTTTTGCATGCGTGCAGTTCTCGGAGGCCATGCTTTGGTTGGAATAGTTTTGTTGATTCCTGTGAGGTGGCGCTGCAAACATTATCGTTCACTGCAAAACATTGTTATTTTGTTATTATTCCTTCAACTTCTGCTTGACTTTTTGTTGTATTGTATAGCAACGTAAACAAGTGTTAAGCAGCAGTATAAAGAATAAAAAAATCAACGCATGAAGTAATAAAAAGAACGGGAAAACATTGTCTCCTGCCAGGATTCGAACCCCGGTTTTTTGCGTGGGAAGCAGACATTCTACCTCTGAGCCATGGCGGGCTGAGTGCCACCGATCGCAGCGCCCCAAGCGGCGTTACGGTCGTTTGGCTTCACTTTCAATGCATTGAAAATGCAGCGGTTCCGGGCACTCTCCATGTTCTAGTACACTCTAGTAGTAGTGTGTAACCAGTCTGAGAAAAATGAGAAAAAAAATTCCGAAGTTGTGTCCGTAGCGCGGAATCGAACCCTCGCTTCCGAGCGCGCGGCGTTAGCCCACTACGCCACGAAGCGCACATAGACACACGAAAAACGATGGCAATAAATACCCAACATTAACGAAAGGCCGCGTTTCTAGCGCGTTTCTAACGCGTTTGTGCTAGCGCGTTACGGTCCGTGTAAGAAGCTGGTGTAAGACGCTGTGGCCTCTCCGCCTTACCTTCAACGCGTTTCGAACGCGCTGTTCGAAAGTCAAGTTCAACTCGAGGAGCGTTTATGAATACGGGGGGTATACTCTCTCAGCAGTCATGTGATGGCGTCGGCAAACGCGGTGCACGTTCCGGCATGTGTAAATGGCTGCGTAAGACGCTGTGGCCTCTCCCCCTTACTAGAGAGTACTGCACGTTTCTAACGCGTTTGTGCTAGCGTCCCCTTAAGCGGGAGATCCGATGATTCCCTCCGGAGCTTCGCCCACTCATCATCATTCACCCCGTGGATATGCTGTGATTTTTTTAGTGACAGCTGTCCTGCAAATTGAGTTGCAGCACCACGATGTCAGCTTTTTACGGTCGCAGCCCTACGAACTCCTAACCGACCTTCAAAGTAGAGCCGGTATAAGGTAATGTGATGAACAAAAATTGTGGATTACAGGTTAAAATTGTGTGTATTTACAATACAATGCAGTTTATTCGCCCGTTTTTCATACAGATGAACCATTTACAAAGGCTCAATGATACGCAACACAAAGATTAAATAGCAGGATCTCGTCCTGTGCGGCATAAAAAATAACAATAATATTAATAAAAATTGATGAAAATAGAAAAGCACGGTATAACTTGTGAAGAACCGATAAGTAGGCGAGAAACATGAAGTAAAAGAAAAATGCAACGGATCATGCATCTAAAGCCATACAGAAATGTCATTATTGCATTGTTTCTAAGCACCACTTTCTTATCTTTTCCCCCAGGGTTTTTCTGTTTCAATATAGCATAGATTGTCACTGAGATTATTAAATACTACAGGGACATAATACTTCCTAGTTATTTTACCGTAGTTTTTGAAAACTCTTGGCTTAACGTATCTTTCTGATTTTCTCAATGTCACTTTTTTGCGGGTAGCTACCCTGAAATCTCTTGGATAAGTTCTTGCTTATTCGAATGAGATATACGGGACTTTCAATTAATAATCATTTATAATTACTGCATTTATTCTATTATAAGGCGGTCATGATTATAATGCGAGGGTGCAATGGGGGACACAAGAAAAAGAACTTCAGTATGCGCACCAATATAAGGCGATACAGAGCAGCCGACGGATTATCGAGACTCGGTGGACACCGCCTGAAATACTGAATAACAAACACAGCCAAAATTCAAAATGGCGACCATGAAATAGAGGAGGAAGGGAGCTTCAACACGCAGAGGGCGGGTTATATGCGAATTTTGCATTTGGGTGCGGCTTCACGGCAGCGCGAATTTCGCCTTATGGTGTGGCTTCACAATACTGCGGTGCGCGCTGCCGTAAAGCCACACTGTAAGGCGAAATGCGCGCTGCCGTGAAGTCCCACCTGAAGGCAAAATTCGCGTATAATGCAGGGGCTGCCTTCGAGGGTAAAATTCTCGCCTTATATCAAATAAATACGGTATATTTCAACCAAATTTGTGGCTCCAACAAACGTCCCATTGCATTGCATTTACATTCGATATCAGCTACACTATCACATGCCCCGCACGCAAACTGTTGTACACCTCGCTTAAAGGCTTCGCAGTGAAAAAAAACTGCTTATTGACAATATTTACATGGCTTATGGCATATTTAAATACCTATAATGCTGTTGAAAAATGGATATTAGGATGCTCCAGATGGTCTACATTATTTCAGATTGTTTTAAGGGGATGAAAAAATGTTCCGAATGGGCAAATAACAAAAAGATTCACCTAATTCTAGACATCAAATACGTATATAGGCTGCTTAGATGTGTGGAATTAATAATAAATGGCTGAGCATAATTTATCAGCCCTATGTATTCGCTCAGGAAATGGCGCCTCTTCACAGCAACCGCACCTTCCCTGTGGCAGAGACATTCGGAATAATTCTCTCTGCCATCGTTCTCTCTTCTTTCATCCTCCAGTAAGTATTCTTATCCCTTACATATTTGAAAAAATAGACTAATAGTCTACAATTTCAAATTGTGATTGCTGTAATAATTAAGACTATTCAATTTGTATTCAAAGTTTTGATTATTTGTGTATATATAACAACGGGCCGACAAAGGTGCTGGAATTTGACTCAACGAATGCTGACTGTGCTTGCTGCTCAGAGCTGTTCATTCTTCATTTCTCTAAAGGCATAAGTTTGCCTAATATGCTGCTGTCAGTTTATCCTGCTTATTTTCCTTTCTGCTCTGTCATTTCCACTTGGGAATATTGAACTTCGAGTGCCTACAACCAATGTTATGAAGACGTTGCTTGCAACACGTGGGAAGCATTTTTTTTTTCTTTGAGCATACCTTCTCATTCATGGAATGTTGTGTGTAGTGCACCATTAGCGTAGCTCGGAGAGGGGGTTTAAATGCCCCACCCAAACTTTCTGACGATCTCTTTTCCCAACTTTTCTCGTGAAACAAAGATTCAACAAGGTGGCCTCCAGCAGAGCGACATGAATGAAAGAGATAGCTTGAATGTTAAAGCAAGGCGAAAGCTAGTGGCCGTCTGCAGGAAAGGGAGAGGGAGTGCTGGGAGAGGCGACACCCTCTCCCAGCGCAGAACATCGCGGCCCCACATGGCGCGCCTCTACCTCATTTCAGGTCGTGTTAAAGATAACTGATGAGGGGGCCAGCGCTAAAACTTCCACACACAGATCACGTGCATAAAACTTTGGAGCATTGTTGCTCCGCCGCACCAGGCCTTTGTGTCGTCTCACCCATACAAAAATTTCTAGTAACTTCCAATAAAATTTTTTTAGACAAATTTTACTAGAACCTACCAACGGTTTATTAAATTTTTTCACTGTTTTTAAACTTCCTAGATACTTCACACCAACATCCTATCGACTATTGGCCACCGATATTCATTTGAAACCTTTTTTACAGACTTCCTTTAAACAATGAATGAACATGCTTTCGACTTTAAAAGCAGGATTTACTGACCACCTTCATACTTTTTAGAAACATTGTTCCAACTTTCTTTTCCTTAACCTAGAAACATCCTACCAACTTTCTGTTCCTTGACCTAGAAACATCCTACCAACATCATATCGACTATTGGCCACCGATATTCATTTGAAACTTTTCTTACAAACTTCCTTTAAACAATGAATGAACATGCTTTCGACTTTAAAAGCAGGATTTACTGACCACCTTCATACTTTTTAGAAACATTGTTCCAACTTTCTTTTCCTTAACCTAGAAACATCCTACCAACTTTCTGTTCCTTGACCTAGATACCTCATACCAACATCATATCGACTATTGGCCACCGATATTCATTTGAAACTTTTCTTACAAACTTTCTTTAAACGATGAATGAACATGCTTTCGACTTTAAAAGCAGGACTTACTAACCACCTTCATACTTCTTAGAAACATTCTTCCAACTTTCTGTTCCTTAACCTAGAAACAGCCTACCAACTTTCTGTTCCTTGACCTAGAAACATCCTACCAACTTTCTGTTCCTTAACCTAGAAACACCCTACCAACTTTCTGTTCCTTGACCTAGATACTTCATACCAGCATCCTATCGACTATTGGCCACCGATATTCATTTGAAACTTTTTTTACAAACTTTCTTTAAACGATGAATGAACATGCTTTCGACTTTAAAAGCAGGATTTACTGACCACCTTCATACTTAGAAACATCCTACCAACTTTCTGTTCCTCGACCTAGAAACATTCTACCAACTTTCTGTTCCTCGACTTAGCAACAGTATCCCAACTTTCTGTTGCCCACCCTAGAAACATTCTAGCAACTATTTTTGCGTTTCAAACATGCTTGCGGCATTTAACCAAATTTCTACGGCATATTTCGGAAATATTTTGGTACTGTTCTGATGTAACCTTGAGCAAAACACAAATCTTTAAAAAAACTGACATTTATTTTTGACTTTCAGATGCATTAAAACCCGCGAGCGAGCAAAGAGGACCGCGTGTTTTATATTTCACTGGTCGTTGCATCAAAGTGTCTTGCCGTGTAGCCTAAGGGAAGAGAAAATGCAAAAATTGTTTAGCCTCATGTATTTGTCAGTGTATCTGGACGAGACAGCACACAGGAGTCATCCACAAGATTTTAACTTCAAATGACCAACGAAAGCAAACATTTCAGTTGCCTGTGTTGTCACACTTACTTAGTTAGAATAGCGTTGACACGCCTTGGATCTAAAGCCTCCTTTTGGGCGGCATCCTTGTGAGCGTTGGACCGCCGCCCAAAAAGAGACTTATTTTCCAGCTCTTCTGCCGTGAACAACACTTTAAGTAGTCCCCGGGCAAACCTGGATCCAGAATTCTTCGCATCCCGTCGCAGTCGTGTCAGCGTAGCATCATCAAGGAGAACACCTTCACCAAGGTCCACCTGAAAACAGAAAGCAAACATTAGTTCTGGTTTTTATGCTTCCTAACTAAAACATTTGTTTTTTCATGCCTATAAAGAAGAGTAAAAAAAAGGACACCGACTACTGAAAGAATACAAGAAAAGATGTTTCGGCTCCCCTGACGGGAGCCTTAACCTAACCTTCGCCGGGCGTACGGCTAACCAGTCATCACCGAGATGCGCCAGTACGTTTCAGTGACAATCAGAGCTTCTGCATTCAAAAATCATCTTAACTTCAACCTGACCTGCAAGTCCCGAGGACTTATTCCACGCACGCTACGTCTCAGCAGGCCTGTGCGCTCAATCTTTGGTTTCAGTATGGTTGCCCAGGCGGATAAACTTCTTTTACAAGCCAGGATCGTAGACTGCAGACAGTCCGCGAGGAACCTATAAAATGAAGCTTTCTTTACGCGCCGTTGCCTTGAGTACCGGGTCCCAGACGAGTTCGCAAGCATTCAACTACATGCTAATTTCAAGGCCAGGCTACAATCTCGTATGCAGAAGACTCAAGGAAGAAAATTTGCTAGACTGTCGCCACCCATTGATGCTTTGCACAGAAACGTTGCCGCGTCTGCCGTGCACAACCACTCGTCGCACAAGCCTAACTTGGCAGAACTTGCTGTCCTCAGCCTGGGCATGAACTTCAACCTCGGACTGCAGAAGGATGCAAAAAGGTTGGTCTGTGCTGTAGAAAATGCTATCAGCCAAATAGAACCTTCAAAGCGGGAGGGGGCACGAACCCACACTATAGGCATTCTCTCGCGGCTTCGCGCACACCCTTCCACCTCCTTGCTTTCAACGGAAGAAAAGAAGGCTATCAAAGACATTTCACTCAAACCAAAACCTCGTCATCCGCCTAGCTGACAAGGGCAACGCCACAGTGCTACTCAACAGGACTGACTACCGTGACAAGGTGTTGTCACTGCTTGCGGACGAGATGATGTACAGTCGTGTGAAGAAGGATCCTAAGCTGAAGGTACAGAGGGAGCTCCAGAAGCTTCTTACGGATGTGTTTCGTTTTGTAGACCCAAGGCACAGAGGGTTGTACTTTTTTCTTCTGCGCACTAACGGTTCATCGCCGGCGCTCTACGGTTTGCCAAAAATAGATAAACCAAACGTCCCGATGCGATGAATTGTTGACTTTATTTGCTCTCCGCTTCATGAACTGTCCAAATACCTTCATAAGGTTCTTCCAGTGAGTCAGAAATTTGATGGCTTCATTCAGCATTTCTGCATCGCGCGGATATCTAGCCTATCTACTTCACGCACAACTTGCAACAATTGCTGCTCCATTTCACTCTTTAGAAGTGAACAGTGTTGCAGGTTTTGACTAATTTATCTCACCTCAGCAGCGAAATTCCGGCATTATCTAGGCTTTGCCACCAACTCATCTTTCGTCCTAATTAGTTATTTTTATTTGAGGCACTCCCACTCTTTGATCCACACATTCATTAAAATCAGAACTGCTGCTCTTCGCTTCAGTCTGTTTGCTCATACGTCTTCTGTTCGCCCAACCATGCACTTCTGGAGCAGATCTCGCCTTGGTCTTTATAGTATCAACATCAGGGGCATTTCACCATGCTAGTGGCTTGGATGAGCATGAGGTCGTAGATATATGCCAGATGGAGTGTCAGGCTGAAAGTATCTTACAGCCTTCAAAATAATGGTGTTGAACTTGGCTAGGTGATAATTCAGGCCTATACAAGTTCTCTGCAACAGCAAATTGCACTGCACTGGTTAGTGCCAACAGCATTTCATCCACATACCTGTGCACTTTCATGTGCAGCATCTACTTACAATCACATCACAAATGTTCTAGGCTCGTGCAGACTAGCTAGTTCACATGGCACACTCAGGTGGTTGGCAATAGCCATGCCTGCATGTGTGTGCGTGTGTCTGTGTATGTGTGCACAGTACTGCTACGGGCAGATTAGCCTTACAAGTTGTTGATTGGCATGTCATAGAGCACATGCCATTTTCAGACGAGAATGCATACGTACAAAACAAGCCTGTGAGTTGGGTTGTTGAAGCCCAATTTGACAAGTGCTTCGGACACAATGGCTTTTGGCATAGGCCTTTAAATATTAAGGAGAAACATTGAAACAAGACGGAACATCATGTTTATCTCTGCGTATATGAAATAAGCCATTTGTACCATATGGTTGTGAAACCATAGGGAACGTAAAGTGTGTGGCGATGCCACCGACTTTTATTGCTGTTAGCCACATGCACTGAGCTGTTGATCACTACAGAAGGGTTACAGTCTTACAAACAAAGGCTACGTGTAGTTATACAGGAACTAAATTTAAGAGTACAATGTGGAAGAGTTTGTATTTTACTCAGTCAGTATGAAATATGGTACGCATGGCAGCTAAAAAGCACCTTGCTTGACGCAAATGGCAACTCCTTCAAACCAATAAACTCTTAGTTACAGGATCACTGCGTAAACCAATGTTACAAATTAAGCTGCTACTATCAAGCATGCCGTAGCGGAGGGCTCTTAATACAATGATGTAATTGGCCGAGGAGATTTTGGAGCAGCTTCTTGGAGCATCTCAATGCTTATTTCAAATGTAAAATTTGCCTTTGAGAGAAGCAAGTGAGCTTACAGTAGGAGGAAGCGCAATTTAGCGGGAAACAAGCAAAATTTTACAAAGAATCATTTAGCTGAACATAAAGTTGTGGCGCTAAAACATAGGAATCCCATGCATGATGACGAAGTAATGACGACGGTAGTGTGATGCCAATGGCATCATGGCAATGGAATGACAACTGTATTATAAGACGATGGTGTGAAGAAAATTAGATGATGAAGCTGGGATGACAATAATACAACCACTACAGCATCACGATGATAGTATGACCACAAACCACTCTAATCTCTGCTTTACTTTCCAGTTTGCAGGAGGCTGGGCGATAAAATGACGGGTACTATAAAAGTGCACATGGAGATGGGAATTTTGGGAACTCGACCATGGTAGAGCTTTAGGGGTGTGCAATGCTCGCTTGCTAAGCTACACCAGCAAAAAACAGCAATATGGCAGC